>NW_026608428.1:0-69553 GCF_029499605.1 Hyla sarda
CTATGTAACATAACATGGGGGGGGGGGGGGGGTCTCCTGGCTGTTCACACAGGTGTGTCATTGCTGTACATTGACCATGCATTGCTTCTGTGGTATTGCAAAGGCAAAGACAAATGCTTCCAGCCATCCATTGCACTAATGGATTGGTCATCAGCTGGCTGTCTATGTCCCGCATCAATATAGACCAAAGTACAGAGGGTTAGGCTATGCTATTGTGCACCTACCTGATGCATCAGAAGGTGCGAGGCCCTTGCTAAATTCTGTGCACAGACTTTGAGATCTATGCTTTAGACTGTATCTAAACCTGCTCCAACATGGACTGACATTCTGGCCTACTTTCAGCCGATGCGACTTGTCTGTCGCTGAACAGTCGCTTTTTATGTATTCAGCACCTATGTATAATGTTGTAAAAATGCTCTAGAAGCTAAAGTCGCAGAAATGTCACACATATTTGGCCTGCAACTTTCTGTGCGACAAATTCAGACAGGAAAAATCAGTATAAATCCTAAGAAAATTATCCCCCAGTGTCTCCATCTGCTGGCGGTATTGAATAAGCATTGCTGCACTGATGGGGTATGCATTAGACGAAAAAAAAGAAGAAAAAGAAGAATAATACGCCCAGAAAAGAGGCGAAAAGGAGAAAAACGTAAAAAAACGTGAAAAAAAAGTAAGAGGAAGAGAAGGGAAAAAAAGGTGGAAATGGGTTTAAAAGTGATTTCGGCGGAGAAATATATATATATATATATATATATATATATATATATATATATGCGCACACACACACATAGATATAAACGTATTCTCCGTTGAGATATTGCAGCCGCTGCTGTGTCCAGGCCCAGGAGCCTTAGCACTGTGCTGTGATGTCACTCAATACCACTGACATCACTAGGTGTAAACAACATCTCTCCTTTGCTGTGTATGTGACTATGGAGCTGTTTGGTGATGTCGTCTATTACGGCCTTCATAGAAGCAACAGGAGATTGTTGCATCCATCTTGAACCCTCAGAACTACAGTGCTATGATGTCACTCACTTCCACAGGCCTTGCAGAGTGTAAACAACAACAACCCAGCTTTGTTGTGTATGTAACCAAAGGGATTTGTGATGTCACCTAGAACCTTCACAGCAGCGACAGCTTTATGAGGAGCATCAGCACTGCTCTGCCTGAGCAGAACCATCACCGCCATAGGTTGTCAAATAACCCGGATTTAACCCACACAGGTAAGTCCAATGGGGTGCAGGCATGTCCTCTATGCTTACAGCTTCCCGTGGGTGTTGGTTTGATACCGTTTGGGGACAGCCAAGGAGGCATCTGCAGGCAACAAAGGTAGGTGTGTGCTTGTGTGTGTGTTTCCTATGCAGATCCTAAGCCCAGTGTCACATGCAAGTAGGAGGAGTAAGAAGGGTTCCTGGCAAATCCGGGTTATGGATTGCATTTAAAAAGGCCCCGTGGGAGTGCAATGGGCCCCTGTCTTGCTGCTTAGCAATAATGGTATGGGTTTAGGTTCTGCTGTGTGTACTGGTGGTTGACTGCCCCCCAGCCCAGAGTGTGCATGGAAAATTGTCTGGCAGCCTCCCTGACAGCAAGCAGTGATAGTGCCCATGAAGGGGACCTTGTTGGGCCCGCCCCTTTCACGGTTATCGCTTCTCGGCCTTTTGGCTAAGATCAAGTGTAGTATCTGTTCTTATCAGTTTAATATCTGATACGTCCCCTATCTGGGGACCATATATTAAATGGATTTTTGAGAACGGGGGCCGATTTCGAAGCTTGCTTCCGTCGCCCTATGCATTGACCCGATATGGCAGTATCTTCGGGTACAGTGCACCACCCCCTTACAGGGTTAAAAAGAAAGATTCCTACTTTCATTGCTACCTGCTTGCTGGCTAGCCAGCTAGCCAGCCCTGTGGGCCTTGCTGCTGCTGCAGCCAAAAAACAAAAGGTGGTGCTGCTGCTGCTTCTGCTGCTTCTGCTTCTGCTTGTGTCTGGCCCCTGTTGGAGCGTCCAGGCACAGGACTTCTGCTGCTGCTGACTAAATGGCCTCCTTAATTGGATCATTTGAGTAGCCAGCACACCTGTGCAGGTAGGGCATGACATGATAGGCAGCTGCCTTGATAGCGGGTGGGTGCTGAATGTTCCTAATTGACAAAATAAGATTAATGCTTATGAAGAAATATAAAATCTCATCCCTTCCCCAATATCGCGCCACACCCCTACCCCTTAATTCCCTGGTTGAACGTGATGGACATATGTCTTTTTTCGACCGTACTAACTATGTAACTATGTAACATAACATGGGGGGGGGGGGGGGGTCTCCTGGCTGTTCACACAGGTGTGTCATTGCTGTACATTGACCATGCATTGCTTCTGTGGTATTGCAAAGGCAAAGACAAATGCTTCCAGCCATCCATTGCACTAATGGATTGGTCATCAGCTGGCTGTCTATGTCCCGCATCAATATAGACCAAAGTACAGAGGGTTAGGCTATGCTATTGTGCACCTACCTGATGCATCAGAAGGTGCGAGGCCCTTGCTAAATTCTGTGCACAGACTTTGAGATCTATGCTTTAGACTGTATCTAAACCTGCTCCAACATGGACTGACATTCTGGCCTACTTTCAGCCGATGCGACTTGTCTGTCGCTGAACAGTCGCTTTTTATGTATTCAGCACCTATGTATAATGTTGTAAAAATGCTCTAGAAGCTAAAGTCGCAGAAATGTCACACATATTTGGCCTGCAACTTTCTGTGCGACAAATTCAGACAGGAAAAATCAGTATAAATCCTTAGAAAATTATCCCCCAGTGTCTCCATCTGCTGGCGGTATTGAATAAGCATTGCTGCACTGATGGGGTATGCATTAGACGAAAAAAAAGAAGAAAAAGAAGAATAATACGCCCAGAAAAGAGGCGAAAAGGAGAAAAACGTAAAAAAACGTGAAAAAAAAGTAAGAGGAAGAGAAGGGAAAAAAAGGTGGAAATGGGTTTAAAAGTGATTTCGGCGGAGAAATATATATATATATATATATATATATATATATATATATATATATGCGCACACACACACATAGATATAAACGTATTCTCCGTTGAGATATTGCAGCCGCTGCTGTGTCCAGGCCCAGGAGCCTTAGCACTGTGCTGTGATGTCACTCAATACCACTGACATCACTAGGTGTAAACAACATCTCTCCTTTGCTGTGTATGTGACTATGGAGCTGTTTGGTGATGTCGTCTATTACGGCCTTCATAGAAGCAACAGGAGATTGTTGCATCCATCTTGAACCCTCAGAACTACAGTGCTATGATGTCACTCACTTCCACAGGCCTTGCAGAGTGTAAACAACAACAACCCAGCTTTGTTGTGTATGTAACCAAAGGGATTTGTGATGTCACCTAGAACCTTCACAGCAGCGACAGCTTTATGAGGAGCATCAGCACTGCTCTGCCTGAGCAGAACCATCACCGCCATAGGTTGTCAAATAACCCGGATTTAACCCACACAGGTAAGTCCAATGGGGTGCAGGCATGTCCTCTATGCTTACAGCTTCCCGTGGGTGTTGGTTTGATACCGTTTGGGGACAGCCAAGGAGGCATCTGCAGGCAACAAAGGTAGGTGTGTGCTTGTGTGTGTGTTTCCTATGCAGATCCTAAGCCCAGTGTCACATGCAAGTAGGAGGAGTAAGAAGGGTTCCTGGCAAATCCGGGTTATGGATTGCATTTAAAAAGGCCCCGTGGGAGTGCAATGGGCCCCTGTCTTGCTGCTTAGCAATAATGGTATGGGTTTAGGTTCTGCTGTGTGTACTGGTGGTTGACTGCCCCCCAGCCCAGAGTGTGCATGGAAAATTGTCTGGCAGCCTCCCTGACAGCAAGCAGTGATAGTGCCCATGAAGGGGACCTTGTTGGGCCCGCCCCTTTCACGGTTATCGCTTCTCGGCCTTTTGGCTAAGATCAAGTGTAGTATCTGTTCTTATCAGTTTAATATCTGATACGTCCCCTATCTGGGGACCATATATTAAATGGATTTTTGAGAACGGGGGCCGATTTCGAAGCTTGCTTCCGTCGCCCTATGCATTGACCCGATATGGCAGTATCTTCGGGTACAGTGCACCACCCCCTTACAGGGTTAAAAAGAAAGATTCCTACTTTCATTGCTACCTGCTTGCTGGCTAGCCAGCTAGCCAGCCCTGTGGGCCTTGCTGCTGCTGCAGCCAAAAAACAAAAGGTGGTGCTGCTGCTGCTTCTGCTGCTTCTGCTTCTGCTTGTGTCTGGCCCCTGTTGGAGCGTCCAGGCACAGGACTTCTGCTGCTGCTGACTAAATGGCCTCCTTAATTGGATCATTTGAGTAGCCAGCACACCTGTGCAGGTAGGGCATGACATGATAGGCAGCTGCCTTGATAGCGGGTGGGTGCTGAATGTTCCTAATTGACAAAATAAGATTAATGCTTATGAAGAAATATAAAATCTCATCCCTTCCCCAATATCGCGCCACACCCCTACCCCTTAATTCCCTGGTTGAACGTGATGGACATATGTCTTTTTTCGACCGTACTAACTATGTAACTATGTAACATAACATGGGGGGGGGGGTCTCCTGGCTGTTCACACAGGTGTGTCATTGCTGTACATTGACCATGCATTGCTTCTGTGGTATTGCAAAGGCAAAGACAAATGCTTCCAGCCATCCATTGCACTAATGGATTGGTCATCAGCTGGCTGTCTATGTCCCGCATCAATATAGACCAAAGTACAGAGGGTTAGGCTATGCTATTGTGCACCTACCTGATGCATCAGAAGGTGCGAGGCCCTTGCTAAATTCTGTGCACAGACTTTGAGATCTATGCTTTAGACTGTATCTAAACCTGCTCCAACATGGACTGACATTCTGGCCTACTTTCAGCCGATGCGACTTGTCTGTCGCTGAACAGTCGCTTTTTATGTATTCAGCACCTATGTATAATGTTGTAAAAATGCTCTAGAAGCTAAAGTCGCAGAAATGTCACACATATTTGGCCTGCAACTTTCTGTGCGACAAATTCAGACAGGAAAAATCAGTATAAATCCTTAGAAAATTATCCCCCAGTGTCTCCATCTGCTGGCGGTATTGAATAAGCATTGCTGCACTGATGGGGTATGCATTAGACGAAAAAAAAGAAGAAAAAGAAGAATAATACGCCCAGAAAAGAGGCGAAAAGGAGAAAAACGTAAAAAAACGTGAAAAAAAAGTAAGAGGAAGAGAAGGGAAAAAAAGGTGGAAATGGGTTTAAAAGTGATTTCGGCGGAGAAATATATATATATATATATATATATATATATATATATATATATATGCGCACACACACACATAGATATAAACGTATTCTCCGTTGAGATATTGCAGCCGCTGCTGTGTCCAGGCCCAGGAGCCTTAGCACTGTGCTGTGATGTCACTCAATACCACTGACATCACTAGGTGTAAACAACATCTCTCCTTTGCTGTGTATGTGACTATGGAGCTGTTTGGTGATGTCGTCTATTACGGCCTTCATAGAAGCAACAGGAGATTGTTGCATCCATCTTGAACCCTCAGAACTACAGTGCTATGATGTCACTCACTTCCACAGGCCTTGCAGAGTGTAAACAACAACAACCCAGCTTTGTTGTGTATGTAACCAAAGGGATTTGTGATGTCACCTAGAACCTTCACAACAGCGACAGCTTTATGAGGAGCATCAGCACTGCTCTGCCTGAGCAGAACCATCACCGCCATAGGTTGTCAAATAACCCGGATTTAACCCACACAGGTAAGTCCAATGGGGTGCAGGCATGTCCTCTATGCTTACAGCTTCCCGTGGGTGTTGGTTTGATACCGTTTGGGGACAGCCAAGGAGGCATCTGCAGGCAACAAAGGTAGGTGTGTGCTTGTGTGTGTGTTTCCTATGCAGATCCTAAGCCCAGTGTCACATGCAAGTAGGAGGAGTAAGAAGGGTTCCTGGCAAATCCGGGTTATGGATTGCATTTAAAAAGGCCCCGTGGGAGTGCAATGGGCCCCTGTCTTGCTGCTTAGCAATAATGGTATGGGTTTAGGTTCTGCTGTGTGTACTGGTGGTTGACTGCCCCCCAGCCCAGAGTGTGCATGGAAAATTGTCTGGCAGCCTCCCTGACAGCAAGCAGTGATAGTGCCCATGAAGGGGACCTTGTTGGGCCCGCCCCTTTCACGGTTATCGCTTCTCGGCCTTTTGGCTAAGATCAAGTGTAGTATCTGTTCTTATCAGTTTAATATCTGATACGTCCCCTATCTGGGGACCATATATTAAATGGATTTTTGAGAACGGGGGCCGATTTCGAAGCTTGCTTCCGTCGCCCTATGCATTGACCCGATATGGCAGTATCTTCGGGTACAGTGCACCACCCCCTTACAGGGTTAAAAAGAAAGATTCCTACTTTCATTGCTACCTGCTTGCTGGCTAGCCAGCTAGCCAGCCCTGTGGGCCTTGCTGCTGCTGCAGCCAAAAAACAAAAGGTGGTGCTGCTGCTGCTTCTGCTGCTTCTGCTTCTGCTTGTGTCTGGCCCCTGTTGGAGCGTCCAGGCACAGGACTTCTGCTGCTGCTGACTAAATGGCCTCCTTAATTGGATCATTTGAGTAGCCAGCACACCTGTGCAGGTAGGGCATGACATGATAGGCAGCTGCCTTGATAGCGGGTGGGTGCTGAATGTTCCTAATTGACAAAATAAGATTAATGCTTATGAAGAAATATAAAATCTCATCCCTTCCCCAATATCGCGCCACACCCCTACCCCTTAATTCCCTGGTTGAACGTGATGGACATATGTCTTTTTTCGACCGTACTAACTATGTAACTATGTAACATAACATGGGGGGGGGGGTCTCCTGGCTGTTCACACAGGTGTGTCATTGCTGTACATTGACCATGCATTGCTTCTGTGGTATTGCAAAGGCAAAGACAAATGCTTCCAGCCATCCATTGCACTAATGGATTGGTCATCAGCTGGCTGTCTATGTCCCGCATCAATATAGACCAAAGTACAGAGGGTTAGGCTATGCTATTGTGCACCTACCTGATGCATCAGAAGGTGCGAGGCCCTTGCTAAATTCTGTGCACAGACTTTGAGATCTATGCTTTAGACTGTATCTAAACCTGCTCCAACATGGACTGACATTCTGGCCTACTTTCAGCCGATGCGACTTGTCTGTCGCTGAACAGTCGCTTTTTATGTATTCAGCACCTATGTATAATGTTGTAAAAATGCTCTAGAAGCTAAAGTCGCAGAAATGTCACACATATTTGGCCTGCAACTTTCTGTGCGACAAATTCAGACAGGAAAAATCAGTATAAATCCTTAGAAAATTATCCCCCAGTGTCTCCATCTGCTGGCGGTATTGAATAAGCATTGCTGCACTGATGGGGTATGCATTAGACGAAAAAAAAGAAGAAAAAGAAGAATAATACGCCCAGAAAAGAGGCGAAAAGGAGAAAAACGTAAAAAAACGTGAAAAAAAAGTAAGAGGAAGAGAAGGGAAAAAAAGGTGGAAATGGGTTTAAAAGTGATTTCGGCGGAGAAATATATATATATATATATATATATATATATATATATATATATATATGCGCACACACACACATAGATATAAACGTATTCTCCGTTGAGATATTGCAGCCGCTGCTGTGTCCAGGCCCAGGAGCCTTAGCACTGTGCTGTGATGTCACTCAATACCACTGACATCACTAGGTGTAAACAACATCTCTCCTTTGCTGTGTATGTGACTATGGAGCTGTTTGGTGATGTCGTCTATTACGGCCTTCATAGAAGCAACAGGAGATTGTTGCATCCATCTTGAACCCTCAGAACTACAGTGCTATGATGTCACTCACTTCCACAGGCCTTGCAGAGTGTAAACAACAACAACCCAGCTTTGTTGTGTATGTAACCAAAGGGATTTGTGATGTCACCTAGAACCTTCACAGCAGCGACAGCTTTATGAGGAGCATCAGCACTGCTCTGCCTGAGCAGAACCATCACCGCCATAGGTTGTCAAATAACCCGGATTTAACCCACACAGGTAAGTCCAATGGGGTGCAGGCATGTCCTCTATGCTTACAGCTTCCCGTGGGTGTTGGTTTGATACCGTTTGGGGACAGCCAAGGAGGCATCTGCAGGCAACAAAGGTAGGTGTGTGCTTGTGTGTGTGTTTCCTATGCAGATCCTAAGCCCAGTGTCACATGCAAGTAGGAGGAGTAAGAAGGGTTCCTGGCAAATCCGGGTTATGGATTGCATTTAAAAAGGCCCCGTGGGAGTGCAATGGGCCCCTGTCTTGCTGCTTAGCAATAATGGTATGGGTTTAGGTTCTGCTGTGTGTACTGGTGGTTGACTGCCCCCCAGCCCAGAGTGTGCATGGAAAATTGTCTGGCAGCCTCCCTGACAGCAAGCAGTGATAGTGCCCATGAAGGGGACCTTGTTGGGCCCGCCCCTTTCACGGTTATCGCTTCTCGGCCTTTTGGCTAAGATCAAGTGTAGTATCTGTTCTTATCAGTTTAATATCTGATACGTCCCCTATCTGGGGACCATATATTAAATGGATTTTTGAGAACGGGGGCCGATTTCGAAGCTTGCTTCCGTCGCCCTATGCATTGACCCGATATGGCAGTATCTTCGGGTACAGTGCACCACCCCCTTACAGGGTTAAAAAGAAAGATTCCTACTTTCATTGCTACCTGCTTGCTGGCTAGCCAGCTAGCCAGCCCTGTGGGCCTTGCTGCTGCTGCAGCCAAAAAACAAAAGGTGGTGCTGCTGCTGCTTCTGCTGCTTCTGCTTCTGCTTGTGTCTGGCCCCTGTTGGAGCGTCCAGGCACAGGACTTCTGCTGCTGCTGACTAAATGGCCTCCTTAATTGGATCATTTGAGTAGCCAGCACACCTGTGCAGGTAGGGCATGACATGATAGGCAGCTGCCTTGATAGCGGGTGGGTGCTGAATGTTCCTAATTGACAAAATAAGATTAATGCTTATGAAGAAATATAAAATCTCATCCCTTCCCCAATATCGCGCCACACCCCTACCCCTTAATTCCCTGGTTGAACGTGATGGACATATGTCTTTTTTCGACCGTACTAACTATGTAACTATGTAACATAACATGGGGGGGGGGGGGGGGGGTCTCCTGGCTGTTCACACAGGTGTGTCATTGCTGTACATTGACCATGCATTGCTTCTGTGGTATTGCAAAGGCAAAGACAAATGCTTCCAGCCATCCATTGCACTAATGGATTGGTCATCAGCTGGCTGTCTATGTCCCGCATCAATATAGACCAAAGTACAGAGGGTTAGGCTATGCTATTGTGCACCTACCTGATGCATCAGAAGGTGCGAGGCCCTTGCTAAATTCTGTGCACAGACTTTGAGATCTATGCTTTAGACTGTATCTAAACCTGCTCCAACATGGACTGACATTCTGGCCTACTTTCAGCCGATGCGACTTGTCTGTCGCTGAACAGTCGCTTTTTATGTATTCAGCACCTATGTATAATGTTGTAAAAATGCTCTAGAAGCTAAAGTCGCAGAAATGTCACACATATTTGGCCTGCAACTTTCTGTGCGACAAATTCAGACAGGAAAAATCAGTATAAATCCTTAGAAAATTATCCCCCAGTGTCTCCATCTGCTGGCGGTATTGAATAAGCATTGCTGCACTGATGGGGTATGCATTAGACGAAAAAAAAGAAGAAAAAGAAGAATAATACGCCCAGAAAAGAGGCGAAAAGGAGAAAAACGTAAAAAAACGTGAAAAAAAAGTAAGAGGAAGAGAAGGGAAAAAAAGGTGGAAATGGGTTTAAAAGTGATTTCGGCGGAGAAATATATATATATATATATATATATATATATATATATATAGAAAGGAGAAGACTGTAGCACTCCAATAAGATGAAAAGTGAATGTGGCTTTATTCCAATTCAAACATCAAGGCAACGTTTCAGCTGCACGCAGGCAGCCTTTGTCAAGCAGTTACATAGTGCACATGGTGCGGTATATATATGGTGGAAGGACATGACGTCACAATTACATCACATCATTAGCATATCAAAACAAACAATCAACATGTATTATATTACACCATAATCATTATATATCAGGCAGTAGTGAACTTCAAGTGCATATTAGGTGTACAGTGGTAATAAACATAAGAGAATGTGAAGAGAACTCACAACGTAAATCTACAGAGACGGGATCACTGGGCGGGTCCTGCGTGATGTCACAGAAGAGCATCGGGCGCTCCGTCCTATGGCGGAGTGGCGCGCGATGTTCAATGCAGCGGAGAAATGCTTGGACCGCAACCGGAAGGTGGGGGTGGAACGCAACCGGAAATGGTGCGATCGCATCCAATCGCATGGGTGGAAAGGAGCAGAGGAGACTGCAGTACGGGCATAGGAGGATGTCGCGCACGCGCAGTGAATGAGTGTCACATGCGCATGCGCAGAGAGAGCAAGAAAGCATATCTGGCCATTATTGTTAAGGGCAGCTAAAAGGGCAAAAATAAAATGAGAGAAAATAATAGAGAGAGTAATAAAGAGGTGGCGGAGCAGCAGAAGTATGATTAGGGGTGCACCTAAAAGTAGTTGTTGTCCTGTGTAAGGGCGAAAGGTCTTATACATATCTCTCGCCTAGCACAGACAGCAATGGATAAATGGGGCCACACAAGCAGAACCATGCATACAGGACACTGCACTCTGGACCCTCTCTAGGGAGTTGGGAGACCTACCGAAAGGATCCCCAACATACAGATGGAGGGAAGGGACTACCTCTATGTAGATAGGGGAGTCCTGCCCTCCAAACCCCAGTCACTGAGGGTGGCCTTTATTTGATGCCCACGCCAGAAGTGTCCATCAAGTACTCGCACACGTCGTTGGCCCACCTATAATGAAGGTAAGTAAGGGGTGCACAAATTAGAAAATAGAAAATATGCTCCACCACTGCGGTTAAGAAATTGCAACAGAGGAAAACAACAGGCATGAAAAGTAGGCCATATAAGTATCAGGAAAATATAGAAGAATAAACAGTAAATAAAAATGATACATAAAAAAGGATAATGAAGGCAAAAAATGAAATAAAATAAAATAGGACTGATGAGGTTTTTCCGGTTGCTGTTCAAGATGAGAGGTGCAGGTGGATATAGGTCACGCAGGATCCGTTCCGCCGTCTCTGTAAGAAGGAAATAAAAGGAGGAGATAAATCATCTCAAATGGCGATATGTAAACACACATACTCAGGGGGGCAATCTACAAGACAACAGAGTGTCTGGGGTAACTTAGATGTTAGAAATAGGAAAATCGATATTCAGGCCGTTAGGTTTCAGACATTTTAATTCAAAGATCCACCATAGTTCGCGTTTATGTAGTAAGGCCATTCGGTTACCACCTCTTTTGAGAGGAGGGATATGGTCGAGAAGTACAAAACGTAAATCACGTTCAGAATGGCCGGACTCAATAAAGTGTTTCGGGACTGGGAGATCCAATCTCCCCTTGCGGATTGTGTACCGGTGTTGATTGAATCTGGTGCGGAACTCACCGGTTGTTTCCCCCACATACAAGAGATTGCAGGGACAGAGAAGAACGTAAATGACAAAACTGGAGGTACATGTGAGGTAGTGTCTCAACGTATAAATTTTACCGGAGTTGGGGTGTAGAAAAGTGGGGCCTTTTATCATTTTGGGACAGTTGATGCAGTGGCAGCATGGATAGCTGCCTCTGCTTCTCACTGTCAGGTAGCGTTGTCCTGTGCGGGATGTATCCGCCACATCTGCCTTAACAAGCCTGTCACGTAAGTTGGGTGGTCTTCTATATGACATGAGAGGTGGTGCTTGAAACTCTTGAATATGTGGGAAAGCCTGTTTGAGTAGGGGCCAGTGTTGTCGGATAATGGATGAAATTTGACTGGATTTGTCGCAAAACTGTGTGACAAATGCAATGCGGTTAGAGGAGGACTTAGTTTTTGGTTGATGAATCAGGGACTGACGGTCCATCGCTAGGACTTCCTGTTTGCATTGTGCAGTAAGTTTTTTGGGGTAACCCCGTTTGGAGAAATTGAAGACCATCTTATCCAATGTGTCAGAGATCAGGTATTGATCACTGACGATCCTGCGGGCCCTAACCATCTGGCTGCGGGGAAGGGACTTAATCATGGGGCGTGGATGATGACTGGAAAAGTGGAGAATCGAGTTACAATCAGTGGGTTTGGTAAAGAGACTGGTGGTTAGTGTGCCTTCACTAACAGAGACCAAGGTGTCTAGAAACTGAATAGAAGAGTGAGAAAAATTGAGAGTAAACTGAATGTGTGGACAGATAGAGTTGAGGAAGGACTGAAAAGAAAGCAGAGATTCGTCGGAACCGCACCAAATGAGGAACACATCGTCGATGTATCGCCACCACCCCAGCACTTGGCTGAAGTGGTGGGATACATAGACGTGTGACTCTTCCAGCGACGCAACAAAAATGTTGGCGTACGTTGGGGCCACATTGGTCCCCATGGCGGTTCCGGCGATTTGTGCATAAAATGTGTCATTGAACAAAAAATAGTTGTTAGAGAGAACAAAATCGAGAAGAGAGATAATAAACTGAGTTTCAGATAAAGAGAAATCAGGAGTGATAGCGTGAGTGACTGCTGCGATGCCTTCCGCATGGGGGATTGAGGTGTACAGGGACACTATATCGAGGGATGCTAGTGTGACATCCCTCGGTAGTGGTACCGATTCAAGTTTTAATAGAAAGTCAGAGGTGTCTCTAAGGAATGATTTAGCACGAGTGGCATATGGGCGTAGAAGCTGGTCAAGAAAAATGGAGGCATGACTGGTGATGGAATCCCTCCCGGAGACAATTGGTCGTCCGGGAGGGTCCACCAAGGACTTATGAATTTTGGGTAGTAGGTAGAGAATTGGTGTCACCGGGTGCGAAACCATCAGAAAAGAACAAAGATTGTCGTCAATCAATTGTTGGTCGAGGGCAGGAGTAAGTATAGCTGCTAATTTACGTTCAATATCATTGATGGGGTCTCTGGACAGTTGTTTATATGTACTGTGGTCATTAAGCTGGCGTAAGGCCTCGCAAATGTATTTGCTGCGGTCGAGGACAACTATTGCGCCTCCTTTGTCGGCAGGTTTTAAAATCAAATTATGGTCCTGCATAAAGGATTGTAAAGCTAAGATTTGCTGAGAAGTAAGATTAGGGTGCTTAAGTTGACCCGGACTAGATCTAAGTGTAGCAACATCTTGGTTCACAAAAGTACAGAAAGTATCAAGTATACTATTGTTAACAGTAGGAGTAAATTTACTTTTCTTGGGTAAAGTAAAATCATCAAATTTAAAGGAAATCTTAGCTGATTCTGCGGGTGTGGTTCCAGGCCCCACAAGAGCATGGTTGGGGTCAGAGAACCAGAGCCGCAGTTTCAGTTTACGAAAAAACTGTTGTAAATCAATTTCAAGAGAAAACCAATCTACTCTGTTAGCGGGGCAAAAATTTAAACCTTTACTCAAAACATCAAGTTGATCATGAGACAAATTAGTTGAAGAAATATTTACCACGTTTTGTTTTGACGTTTCGTGGTCGCTTTCACTGGTTGGGCTTTGGGGGGACGTCCCCTTGTTCTTCCTACGCCGCCATTGTTTGCTTCCTCCCCGTCTGGTGGGTCGCTTAAAGGTGGACGAGGTCCTAAAAAAGACTGGCTATTATGTTTGAGTCCATGAGAGCCGGTGGTAGTGTCCGTTGAGGAAGAGGTTTGTGCAGTCCGAATGTCCTGATTCTTAAAGTCTCTAATCCGCTTAGAACGTTTGTTAGTGAGATCATTCCATGTGTACACACGGGCATTCTCGTAGTCAAGGCTGTCCCTATGCCATTTATGGCGTTTAAAGTTCTCTTGCTCGCTCCTCGATTTTTGGAGGGAGCCAATTTGTTTTTGCATAAAGGTATCAACCTCAGTAGGAGAGGAGGATGACTTTAAAGTGTCCTCCAGTGAAGTCATTTTAGTGCGTGTAGTCACAATGTCTCTCTGGAGAAAGTCGATATTAAGCAAAATCAGTTCAAGAGAGAATCGATTAGCAATAGATTCATATTTGGTCCGGTATTCTGGGTCACTTGTATATGCATTGTCCTGTGGTTGTATCCTAAGGCCACGGGGGATCCTTTGGGTTTTAAAATATTCGCCCAAGGTGGTAAGATGTAAGGTTAAAGACAACATTTTGCGAGATTCCATTTCATATAGACGTTGAATATCGTTAACAGAAGGGGTATGAAGGAAAGTAGCGTCCCCATCAACACAGGACAGAAGTCTGTCAATGTCCCCATCTGAGTATGTGGATGTTGTAGTTGGTGCCACAGTACCTGTTGGTAAGGAGATGGAAGATGCATCCATATTGAAGGTGTTGAAATCCAACTGTAGGTGCAAGCTCTGATGACCAGTAGCAAAACAAAGGATAAGGAGCAGCACTCTGTAGATTATAGGTCGAGGATGGGTGCACACGGTCGGAATCCCAGGTCACGGGAGACACTTCACAATGTAGAAAGGAGAAGACTGTAGCACTCCAATAAGATGAAAAGTGAATGTGGCTTTATTCCAATTCAAACATCAAGGCAACGTTTCAGCTGCACGCAGGCAGCCTTTGTCAAGCAGTTACATAGTGCACATGGTGCGGTATATATATGTGGAAGGACATGACGTCACAATTACATCACATCATTAGCATATCAAAACAAACAATCAACATGTATTATATTACACCATAATCATTATATATCAGGCAGTAGTGAACTTCAAGTGCATATTAGGTGTACAGTGGTAATAAACATAAGAGAATGTGAAGAGAACTCACAACGTAAATCTACAGAGACGGGATCACTGGGCGGGTCCTGCGTGATGTCACAGAAGAGCATCGGGCGCTCCGTCCTATGGCGGAGTGGCGCGCGATGTTCAATGCAGCGGAGAAATGCTTGGACCGCAACCGGAAGGTGGGGGTGGAACGCAACCGGAAATGGTGCGATCGCATCCAATCGCATGGGTGGAAAGGAGCAGAGGAGACTGCAGTACGGGCATAGGAGGATGTCGCGCACGCGCAGTGAATGAGTGTCACATGCGCATGCGCAGAGAGAGCAAGAAAGCATATCTGGCCATTATTGTTAAGGGCAGCTAAAAGGCAAAAATAAAATGAGAGAAAATAATAGAGAGAGTAATAAAGAGGTGGCGGAGCAGCAGAAGTATGATTAGGGGTGCACCTAAAAGTAGTTGTTGTCCTGTGTAAGGGCGAAAGGTCTTATACATATCTCTCGCCTAGCACAGACAGCAATGGATAAATGGGGCCACACAAGCAGAACCATGCATACAGGACACTGCACTCTGGACCCTCTCTAGGGAGTTGGGAGACCTACCGAAAGGATCCCCAACATACAGATGGAGGGAAGGGACTACCTCTATGTAGATAGGGGAGTCCTGCCCTCCAAACCCCAGTCACTGAGGGTGGCCTTTATTTGATGCCCACGCCAGAAGTGTCCATCAAGTACTCGCACACGTCGTTGGCCCACCTATAATGAAGGTAAGTAAGGGGTGCACAAATTAGAAAATAGAAAATATGCTCCACCACTGCGGTTAAGAAATTGCAACAGAGGAAAACAACAGGCATGAAAAGTAGGCCATATAAGTATCAGGAAAATATAGAAGAATAAACAGTAAATAAAAATGATACATAAAAAAGGATAATGAAGGCAAAAAATGAAATAAAATAAAATAGGACTGATGAGGTTTTTCCGGTTGCTGTTCAAGATGAGAGGTGCAGGTGGATATAGGTCACGCAGGATCCGTTCCGCCTACTTTTCATGCCTGTTGTTTTCCTCTGTTGCAATTTCTTAACCGCAGTGGTGGAGCATATTTTCTATTTTCTAATTTGTGCACCCCTTACTTACCTTCATTATAGGTGGGCCAACGACGTGTGCGAGTACTTGATGGACACTTCTGGCGTGGGCATCAAATAAAGGCCACCCTCAGTGACTGGGGTTTGGAGGGCAGGACTCCCCTATCTACATAGAGGTAGTCCCTTCCCTCCATCTGTATGTTGGGGATCCTTTCGGTAGGTCTCCCAACTCCCTAGAGAGGGTCCAGAGTGCAGTGTCCTGTATGCATGGTTCTGCTTGTGTGGCCCCATTTATCCATTGCTGTCTGTGCTAGGCGAGAGATATGTATAAGACCTTTCGCCCTTACACAGGACAACAACTACTTTTAGGTGCACCCCTAATCATACTTCTGCTGCTCCGCCACCTCTTTATTACTCTCTCTATTATTTTCTCTCATTTTATTTTTGCCCTTTTAGCTGCCCTTAACAATAATGGCCAGATATGCTTTCTTGCTCTCTCTGCGCATGCGCATGTGACACTCATTCACTGCGCGTGCGCGACATCCTCCTATGCCCGTACTGCAGTCTCCTCTGCTCCTTTCCACCCATGCGATTGGATGCGATCGCACCATTTCCGGTTGCGTTCCACCCCCACCTTCCGGTTGCGGTCCAAGCATTTCTCCGCTGCATTGAACATCGCGCGCCACTCCGCCATAGGACGGAGCGCCCGATGCTCTTCTGTGACATCACGCAGGACCCGCCCAGTGATCCCGTCTCTGTAGATTTACGTTGTGAGTTCTCTTCACATTCTCTTATGTTTATTACCACTGTACACCTAATATGCACTTGAAGTTCACTACTGCCTGATATATAATGATTATGGTGTAATATAATACATGTTGATTGTTTGTTTTGATATGCTAATGATGTGATGTAATTGTGACGTCATGTCCTTCCACCATATATATACCGCACCATGTGCACTATGTAACTGCTTGACAAAGGCTGCCTGCGTGCAGCTGAAACGTTGCCTTGATGTTTGAATTGGAATAAAGCCACATTCACTTTTCATCTTATTGGAGTGCTACAGTCTTCTCCTTTCTACATTGTGAAGTGTCTCCCGTGACCTGGGATTCCGACCGTGTGCACCCATCCTCGACCTATAATCTACAGAGTGCTGCTCCTTATCCTTTGTTTTGCTACTGGTCATCAGAGCTTGCACCTACAGTTGGATTTCAACACCTTCAATATGGATGCATCTTCCATCTCCTTACCAACAGGTACTGTGGCACCAACTACAACATCCACATACTCAGATGGGGACATTGACAGACTTCTGTCCTGTGTTGATGGGGACGCTACTTTCCTTCATACCCCTTCTGTTAACGATATTCAACGTCTATATGAAATGGAATCTCGCAAAATGTTGTCTTTAACCTTACATCTTACCACCTTGGGCGAATATTTTAAAACCCAAAGGATCCCCCGTGGCCTTAGGATACAACCACAGGACAATGCATATACAAGTGACCCAGAATACCGGACCAAATATGAATCTATTGCTAATCGATTCTCTCTTGAACTGATTTTGCTTAATATCGACTTTCTCCAGAGAGACATTGTGACTACACGCACTAAAATGACTTCACTGGAGGACACTTTAAAGTCATCCTCCTCTCCTACTGAGGTTGATACCTTTATGCAAAAACAAATTGGCTCCCTCCAAAAATCGAGGAGCGAGCAAGAGAACTTTAAACGCCATAAATGGCATAGGGACAGCCTTGACTATGAGAATGCCCGTGTGTACACATGGAATGATCTCACTAACAAACGTTCTAAGCGGATTAGAGACTTTAAGAATCAGGACATTCGGACTGCACAAACCTCTTCCTCAACGGACACTACCACCGGCTCTCATGGACTCAAACATAATAGCCAGTCTTTTTTAGGACCTCGTCCACCTTTAAGCGACCCACCAGACGGGGAGGAAGCAAACAATGGCGGCGTAGGAAGAACAAGGGGACGTCCCCCCAAAGCCCAACCAGTGAAAGCGACCACGAAACGTCAAAACAAAACGTGGTAAATATTTCTTCAACTAATTTGTCTCATGATCAACTTGATGTTTTGAGTAAAGGTTTAAATTTTTGCCCCGCTAACAGAGTAGATTGGTTTTCTCTTGAAATTGATTTACAACAGTTTTTTCGTAAACTGAAACTGCGGCTCTGGTTCTCTGACCCCAACCATGCTCTTGTGGGGCCTGGAACCACACCCGCAGAATCAGCTAAGATTTCCTTTAAATTTGATGATTTTACTTTACCCAAGAAAAGTAAATTTACTCCTACTGTTAACAATAGTATACTTGATACTTTCTGTACTTTTGTGAACCAAGATGTTGCTACACTTAGATCTAGTCCGGGTCAACTTAAGCACCCTAATCTTACTTCTCAGCAAATCTTAGCTTTACAATCCTTTATGCAGGACCATAATTTGATTTTAAAACCTGCCGACAAAGGAGGCGCAATAGTTGTCCTCGACCGCAGCAAATACATTTGCGAGGCCTTACGCCAGCTTAATGACCACAGTACATATAAACAACTGTCCAGAGACCCCATCAATGATATTGAACGTAAATTAGCAGCTATACTTACTCCTGCCCTCGACCAACAATTGATTGACGACAATCTTTGTTCTTTTCTGATGGTTTCGCACCCGGTGACACCAATTCTCTACCTACTACCCAAAATTCATAAGTCCTTGGTGGACCCTCCCGGACGACCAATTGTCTCCGGGAGGGATTCCATCACCAGTCATGCCTCCATTTTTCTTGACCAGCTTCTACGCCCATATGCCACTCGTGCTAAATCATTCCTTAGAGACACCTCTGACTTTCTATTAAAACTTGAATCGGTACCACTACCGAGGGATGTCACACTAGCATCCCTCGATATAGTGTCCCTGTACACCTCAATCCCCCATGCGGAAGGCATCGCAGCAGTCACTCACGCTATCACTCCTGATTTCTCTTTATCTGAAACTCAGTTTATTATCTCTCTTCTCGATTTTGTTCTCTCTAACAACTATTTTTTGTTCAATGACACATTTTATGCACAAATCGCCGGAACCGCCATGGGGACCAATGTGGCCCCAACGTACGCCAACATTTTTGTTGCGTCGCTGGAAGAGTCACACGTCTATGTATCCCACCACTTCAGCCAAGTGCTGGGGTGGTGGCGATACATCGACGATGTGTTCCTCATTTGGTGCGGTTCCGACGAATCTCTGCTTTCTTTTCAGTCCTTCCTCAACTCTATCTGTCCACACATTCAGTTTACTCTCAATTTTTCTCACTCTTCTATTCAGTTTCTAGACACCTTGGTCTCTGTTAGTGAAGGCACACTAACCACCAGTCTCTTTACCAAACCCACTGATTGTAACTCGATTCTCCACTTTTCCAGTCATCATCCACGCCCCATGATTAAGTCCCTTCCCCGCAGCCAGATGGTTAGGGCCCGCAGGATCGTCAGTGATCAATACCTGATCTCTGACACATTGGATAAGATGGTCTTCAATTTCTCCAAACGGGGTTACCCCAAAAAACTTACTGCACAATGCAAACAGGAAGTCCTAGCGATGGACCGTCAGTCCCTGATTCATCAACCAAAAACTAAGTCCTCCTCTAACCGCATTGCATTTGTCACACAGTTTTGCGACAAATCCAGTCAAATTTCATCCATTATCCGACAACACTGGCCCCTACTCAAACAGGCTTTCCCACATATTCAAGAGTTTCAAGCACCACCTCTCATGTCATATAGAAGACCACCCAACTTACGTGACAGGCTTGTTAAGGCAGATGTGGCGGATACATCCCGCACAGGACAACGCTACCTGACAGTGAGAAGCAGAGGCAGCTATCCATGCTGCCACTGCATCAACTGTCCCAAAATGATAAAAGGCCCCACTTTTCTACACCCCAACTCCGGTAAAATTTATACGTTGAGACACTACCTCACATGTACCTCCAGTTTTGTCATTTACGTTCTTCTCTGTCCCTGCAATCTCTTGTATGTGGGGGAAACAACCGGTGAGTTCCGCACCAGATTCAATCAACACCGGTACACAATCCGCAAGGGGAGATTGGATCTCCCAGTCCCGAAACACTTTATTGAGTCCGGCCATTCTGAACGTGATTTACGTTTTGTACTTCTCGACCATATCCCTCCTCTCAAAAGAGGTGGTAACCGAATGGCCTTACTACATAAACGCGAACTATGGTGGATCTTTGAATTAAAATGTCTGAAACCTAACGGCCTGAATATCGATTTTCCTATTTCTAACATCTAAGTTACCCCAGACACTCTGTTGTCTTGTAGATTGCCCCCCTGAGTATGTGTGTTTACATATCGCCATTTGAGATGATTTATCTCCTCCTTTTATTTCCTTCTTACAGAGACGGCGGAACGGATCCTGCGTGACCTATATCCACCTGCACCTCTCATCTTGAACAGCAACCGGAAAAACCTCATCAGTCCTATTTTATTTTATTTCATTTTTTGCCTTCATTATCCTTTTTTATGTATCATTTTTATTTACTGTTTATTCTTCTATATTTTCCTGATACTTATATGGCCTACTTTTCATGCCTGTTGTTTTCCTCTGTTGCAATTTCTTAACCGCAGTGGTGGAGCATATTTTCTATTTTCTAATTTGTGCACCCCTTACTTACCTTCATTATAGGTGGGCCAACGACGTGTGCGAGTACTTGATGGACACTTCTGGCGTGGGCATCAAATAAAGGCCACCCTCAGTGACTGGGGTTTGGAGGGCAGGACTCCCCTATCTACATAGAGGTAGTCCCTTCCCTCCATCTGTATGTTGGGGATCCTTTCGGTAGGTCTCCCAACTCCCTAGAGAGGGTCCAGAGTGCAGTGTCCTGTATGCATGGTTCTGCTTGTGTGGCCCCATTTATCCATTGCTGTCTGTGCTAGGCGAGAGATATGTATAAGACCTTTCGCCCTTACACAGGACAACAACTACTTTTAGGTGCACCCCTAATCATACTTCTGCTGCTCCGCCACCTCTTTATTACTCTCTCTATTATTTTCTCTCATTTTATTTTTGCCCTTTTAGCTGCCCTTAACAATAATGGCCAGATATGCTTTCTTGCTCTCTCTGCGCATGCGCATGTGACACTCATTCACTGCGCGTGCGCGACATCCTCCTATGCCCGTACTGCAGTCTCCTCTGCTCCTTTCCACCCATGCGATTGGATGCGATCGCACCATTTCCGGTTGCGTTCCACCCCCACCTTCCGGTTGCGGTCCAAGCATTTCTCCGCTGCATTGAACATCGCGCGCCACTCCGCCATAGGACGGAGCGCCCGATGCTCTTCTGTGACATCACGCAGGACCCGCCCAGTGATCCCGTCTCTGTAGATTTACGTTGTGAGTTCTCTTCACATTCTCTTATGTTTATTACCACTGTACACCTAATATGCACTTGAAGTTCACTACTGCCTGATATATAATGATTATGGTGTAATATAATACATGTTGATTGTTTGTTTTGATATGCTAATGATGTGATGTAATTGTGACGTCATGTCCTTCCACCATATATATACCGCACCATGTGCACTATGTAACTGCTTGACAAAGGCTGCCTGCGTGCAGCTGAAACGTTGCCTTGATGTTTGAATTGGAATAAAGCCACATTCACTTTTCATCTTATTGGAGTGCTACAGTCTTCTCCTTTCTACATTGTGAAGTGTCTCCCGTGACCTGGGATTCCGACCGTGTGCACCCATCCTCGACCTATAATCTACAGAGTGCTGCTCCTTATCCTTTGTTTTATATATATATATATATATATATATATATATATATATATATATGCGCACACACACACATAGATATAAACGTATTCTCCGTTGAGATATTGCAGCCGCTGCTGTGTCCAGGCCCAGGAGCCTTAGCACTGTGCTGTGATGTCACTCAATACCACTGACATCACTAGGTGTAAACAACATCTCTCCTTTGCTGTGTATGTGACTATGGAGCTGTTTGGTGATGTCGTCTATTACGGCCTTCATAGAAGCAACAGGAGATTGTTGCATCCATCTTGAACCCTCAGAACTACAGTGCTATGATGTCACTCACTTCCACAGGCCTTGCAGAGTGTAAACAACAACAACCCAGCTTTGTTGTGTATGTAACCAAAGGGATTTGTGATGTCACCTAGAACCTTCACAGCAGCGACAGCTTTATGAGGAGCATCAGCACTGCTCTGCCTGAGCAGAACCATCACCGCCATAGGTTGTCAAATAACCCGGATTTAACCCACACAGGTAAGTCCAATGGGGTGCAGGCATGTCCTCTATGCTTACAGCTTCCCGTGGGTGTTGGTTTGATACCGTTTGGGGACAGCCAAGGAGGCATCTGCAGGCAACAAAGGTAGGTGTGTGCTTGTGTGTGTGTTTCCTATGCAGATCCTAAGCCCAGTGTCACATGCAAGTAGGAGGAGTAAGAAGGGTTCCTGGCAAATCCGGGTTATGGATTGCATTTAAAAAGGCCCCGTGGGAGTGCAATGGGCCCCTGTCTTGCTGCTTAGCAATAATGGTATGGGTTTAGGTTCTGCTGTGTGTACTGGTGGTTGACTGCCCCCCAGCCCAGAGTGTGCATGGAAAATTGTCTGGCAGCCTCCCTGACAGCAAGCAGTGATAGTGCCCATGAAGGGGACCTTGTTGGGCCCGCCCCTTTCACGGTTATCGCTTCTCGGCCTTTTGGCTAAGATCAAGTGTAGTATCTGTTCTTATCAGTTTAATATCTGATACGTCCCCTATCTGGGGACCATATATTAAATGGATTTTTGAGAACGGGGGCCGATTTCGAAGCTTGCTTCCGTCGCCCTATGCATTGACCCGATATGGCAGTATCTTCGGGTACAGTGCACCACCCCCTTACAGGGTTAAAAAGAAAGATTCCTACTTTCATTGCTACCTGCTTGCTGGCTAGCCAGCTAGCCAGCCCTGTGGGCCTTGCTGCTGCTGCAGCCAAAAAACAAAAGGTGGTGCTGCTGCTGCTTCTGCTGCTTCTGCTTCTGCTTGTGTCTGGCCCCTGTTGGAGCGTCCAGGCACAGGACTTCTGCTGCTGCTGACTAAATGGCCTCCTTAATTGGATCATTTGAGTAGCCAGCACACCTGTGCAGGTAGGGCATGACATGATAGGCAGCTGCCTTGATAGCGGGTGGGTGCTGAATGTTCCTAATTGACAAAATAAGATTAATGCTTATGAAGAAATATAAAATCTCATCCCTTCCCCAATATCGCGCCACACCCCTACCCCTTAATTCCCTGGTTGAACGTGATGGACATATGTCTTTTTTCGACCGTACTAACTATGTAACTATGTAACATAACATGGGGGGGGGGGGGGGGTCTCCTTGCTGTTCACACAGGTGTGTCATTGCTGTACATTGACCATGCATTGCTTCTGTGGTATTGCAAAGGCAAAGACAAATGCTTCCAGCCATCCATTGCACTAATGGATTGGTCATCAGCTGGCTGTCTATGTCCCGCATCAATATAGACCAAAGTACAGAGGGTTAGGCTATGCTATTGTGCACCTACCTGATGCATCAGAAGGTGCGAGGCCCTTGCTAAATTCTGTGCACAGACTTTGAGATCTATGCTTTAGACTGTATCTAAACCTGCTCCAACATGGACTGACATTCTGGCCTACTTTCAGCCGATGCGACTTGTCTGTCGCTGAACAGTCGCTTTTTATGTATTCAGCACCTATGTATAATGTTGTAAAAATGCTCTAGAAGCTAAAGTCGCAGAAATGTCACACATATTTGGCCTGCAACTTTCTGTGCGACAAATTCAGACAGGAAAAATCAGTATAAATCCTTAGAAAATTATCCCCCAGTGTCTCCATCTGCTGGCGGTATTGAATAAGCATTGCTGCACTGATGGGGTATGCATTAGACGAAAAAAAAGAAGAAAAAGAAGAATAATACGCCCAGAAAAGAGGCGAAAAGGAGAAAAACGTAAAAAAACGTGAAAAAAAAGTAAGAGGAAGAGAAGGGAAAAAAAGGTGGAAATGGGTTTAAAAGTGATTTCGGCGGAGAAATATATATATATATATATATATATATATATATATATATATATATATGCGCACACACACACATAGATATAAACGTATTCTCCGTTGAGATATTGCAGCCGCTGCTGTGTCCAGGCCCAGGAGCCTTAGCACTGTGCTGTGATGTCACTCAATACCACTGACATCACTAGGTGTAAACAACATCTCTCCTTTGCTGTGTATGTGACTATGGAGCTGTTTGGTGATGTCGTCTATTACGGCCTTCATAGAAGCAACAGGAGATTGTTGCATCCATCTTGAACCCTCAGAACTACAGTGCTATGATGTCACTCACTTCCACAGGCCTTGCAGAGTGTAAACAACAACAACCCAGCTTTGTTGTGTATGTAACCAAAGGGATTTGTGATGTCACCTAGAACCTTCACAGCAGCGACAGCTTTATGAGGAGCATCAGCACTGCTCTGCCTGAGCAGAACCATCACCGCCATAGGTTGTCAAATAACCCGGATTTAACCCACACAGGTAAGTCCAATGGGGTGCAGGCATGTCCTCTATGCTTACAGCTTCCCGTGGGTGTTGGTTTGATACCGTTTGGGGACAGCCAAGGAGGCATCTGCAGGCAACAAAGGTAGGTGTGTGCTTGTGTGTGTGTTTCCTATGCAGATCCTAAGCCCAGTGTCACATGCAAGTAGGAGGAGTAAGAAGGGTTCCTGGCAAATCCGGGTTATGGATTGCATTTAAAAAGGCCCCGTGGGAGTGCAATGGGCCCCTGTCTTGCTGCTTAGCAATAATGGTATGGGTTTAGGTTCTGCTGTGTGTACTGGTGGTTGACTGCCCCCCAGCCCAGAGTGTGCATGGAAAATTGTCTGGCAGCCTCCCTGACAGCAAGCAGTGATAGTGCCCATGAAGGGGACCTTGTTGGGCCCGCCCCTTTCACGGTTATCGCTTCTCGGCCTTTTGGCTAAGATCAAGTGTAGTATCTGTTCTTATCAGTTTAATATCTGATACGTCCCCTATCTGGGGACCATATATTAAATGGATTTTTGAGAACGGGGGCCGATTTCGAAGCTTGCTTCCGTCGCCCTATGCATTGACCCGATATGGCAGTATCTTCGGGTACAGTGCACCACCCCCTTACAGGGTTAAAAAGAAAGATTCCTACTTTCATTGCTACCTGCTTGCTGGCTAGCCAGCTAGCCAGCCCTGTGGGCCTTGCTGCTGCTGCAGCCAAAAAACAAAAGGTGGTGCTGCTGCTGCTTCTGCTGCTTCTGCTTCTGCTTGTGTCTGGCCCCTGTTGGAGCGTCCAGGCACAGGACTTCTGCTGCTGCTGACTAAATGGCCTCCTTAATTGGATCATTTGAGTAGCCAGCACACCTGTGCAGGTAGGGCATGACATGATAGGCAGCTGCCTTGATAGCGGGTGGGTGCTGAATGTTCCTAATTGACAAAATAAGATTAATGCTTATGAAGAAATATAAAATCTCATCCCTTCCCCAATATCGCGCCACACCCCTACCCCTTAATTCCCTGGTTGAACGTGATGGACATATGTCTTTTTTCGACCGTACTAACTATGTAACTATGTAACATAACATGGGGGGGGGGGGGGGGGGGGGTCTCCTGGCTGTTCACACAGGTGTGTCATTGCTGTACATTGACCATGCATTGCTTCTGTGGTATTGCAAAGGCAAAGACAAATGCTTCCAGCCATCCATTGCACTAATGGATTGGTCATCAGCTGGCTGTCTATGTCCCGCATCAATATAGACCAAAGTACAGAGGGTTAGGCTATGCTATTGTGCACCTACCTGATGCATCAGAAGGTGCGAGGCCCTTGCTAAATTCTGTGCACAGACTTTGAGATCTATGCTTTAGACTGTATCTAAACCTGCTCCAACATGGACTGACATTCTGGCCTACTTTCAGCCGATGCGACTTGTCTGTCGCTGAACAGTCGCTTTTTATGTATTCAGCACCTATGTATAATGTTGTAAAAATGCTCTAGAAGCTAAAGTCGCAGAAATGTCACACATATTTGGCCTGCAACTTTCTGTGCGACAAATTCAGACAGGAAAAATCAGTATAAATCCTTAGAAAATTATCCCCCAGTGTCTCCATCTGCTGGCGGTATTGAATAAGCATTGCTGCACTGATGGGGTATGCATTAGACGAAAAAAAAGAAGAAAAAGAAGAATAATACGCCCAGAAAAGAGGCGAAAAGGAGAAAAACGTAAAAAAACGTGAAAAAAAAGTAAGAGGAAGAGAAGGGAAAAAAAGGTGGAAATGGGTTTAAAAGTGATTTCGGCGGAGAAATATATATATATATATATATATATATATATATATATATATATATATATATATGCGCACACACACACATAGATATAAACGTATTCTCCGTTGAGATATTGCAGCCGCTGCTGTGTCCAGGCCCAGGAGCCTTAGCACTGTGCTGTGATGTCACTCAATACCACTGACATCACTAGGTGTAAACAACATCTCTCCTTTGCTGTGTATGTGACTATGGAGCTGTTTGGTGATGTCGTCTATTACGGCCTTCATAGAAGCAACAGGAGATTGTTGCATCCATCTTGAACCCTCAGAACTACAGTGCTATGATGTCACTCACTTCCACAGGCCTTGCAGAGTGTAAACAACAACAACCCAGCTTTGTTGTGTATGTAACCAAAGGGATTTGTGATGTCACCTAGAACCTTCACAGCAGCGACAGCTTTATGAGGAGCATCAGCACTGCTCTGCCTGAGCAGAACCATCACCGCCATAGGTTGTCAAATAACCCGGATTTAACCCACACAGGTAAGTCCAATGGGGTGCAGGCATGTCCTCTATGCTTACAGCTTCCCGTGGGTGTTGGTTTGATACCGTTTGGGGACAGCCAAGGAGGCATCTGCAGGCAACAAAGGTAGGTGTGTGCTTGTGTGTGTGTTTCCTATGCAGATCCTAAGCCCAGTGTCACATGCAAGTAGGAGGAGTAAGAAGGGTTCCTGGCAAATCCGGGTTATGGATTGCATTTAAAAAGGCCCCGTGGGAGTGCAATGGGCCCCTGTCTTGCTGCTTAGCAATAATGGTATGGGTTTAGGTTCTGCTGTGTGTACTGGTGGTTGACTGCCCCCCAGCCCAGAGTGTGCATGGAAAATTGTCTGGCAGCCTCCCTGACAGCAAGCAGTGATAGTGCCCATGAAGGGGACCTTGTTGGGCCCGCCCCTTTCACGGTTATCGCTTCTCGGCCTTTTGGCTAAGATCAAGTGTAGTATCTGTTCTTATCAGTTTAATATCTGATACGTCCCCTATCTGGGGACCATATATTAAATGGATTTTTGAGAACGGGGGCCGATTTCGAAGCTTGCTTCCGTCGCCCTATGCATTGACCCGATATGGCAGTATCTTCGGGTACAGTGCACCACCCCCTTACAGGGTTAAAAAGAAAGATTCCTACTTTCATTGCTACCTGCTTGCTGGCTAGCCAGCTAGCCAGCCCTGTGGGCCTTGCTGCTGCTGCAGCCAAAAAACAAAAGGTGGTGCTGCTGCTGCTTCTGCTGCTTCTGCTTCTGCTTGTGTCTGGCCCCTGTTGGAGCGTCCAGGCACAGGACTTCTGCTGCTGCTGACTAAATGGCCTCCTTAATTGGATCATTTGAGTAGCCAGCACACCTGTGCAGGTAGGGCATGACATGATAGGCAGCTGCCTTGATAGCGGGTGGGTGCTGAATGTTCCTAATTGACAAAATAAGATTAATGCTTATGAAGAAATATAAAATCTCATCCCTTCCCCAATATCGCGCCACACCCCTACCCCTTAATTCCCTGGTTGAACGTGATGGACATATGTCTTTTTTCGACCGTACTAACTATGTAACTATGTAACATAACATGGGGGGGGGGGGGTCTCCTGGCTGTTCACACAGGTGTGTCATTGCTGTACATTGACCATGCATTGCTTCTGTGGTATTGCAAAGGCAAAGACAAATGCTTCCAGCCATCCATTGCACTAATGGATTGGTCATCAGCTGGCTGTCTATGTCCCGCATCAATATAGACCAAAGTACAGAGGGTTAGGCTATGCTATTGTGCACCTACCTGATGCATCAGAAGGTGCGAGGCCCTTGCTAAATTCTGTGCACAGACTTTGAGATCTATGCTTTAGACTGTATCTAAACCTGCTCCAACATGGACTGACATTCTGGCCTACTTTCAGCCGATGCGACTTGTCTGTCGCTGAACAGTCGCTTTTTATGTATTCAGCACCTATGTATAATGTTGTAAAAATGCTCTAGAAGCTAAAGTCGCAGAAATGTCACACATATTTGGCCTGCAACTTTCTGTGCGACAAATTCAGACAGGAAAAATCAGTATAAATCCTTAGAAAATTATCCCCCAGTGTCTCCATCTGCTGGCGGTATTGAATAAGCATTGCTGCACTGATGGGGTATGCATTAGACGAAAAAAAAGAAGAAAAAGAAGAATAATACGCCCAGAAAAGAGGCGAAAAGGAGAAAAACGTAAAAAAACGTGAAAAAAAAGTAAGAGGAAGAGAAGGGAAAAAAAGGTGGAAATGGGTTTAAAAGTGATTTCGGCGGAGAATATATATATATATATATATATATATATACTATATATATATATATATGCGCACACACACACATAGATATAAACGTATTCTCCGTTGAGATATTGCAGCCGCTGCTGTGTCCAGGCCCAGGAGCCTTAGCACTGTGCTGTGATGTCACTCAATACCACTGACATCACTAGGTGTAAACAACATCTCTCCTTTGCTGTGTATGTGACTATGGAGCTGTTTGGTGATGTCGTCTATTACGGCCTTCATAGAAGCAACAGGAGATTGTTGCATCCATCTTGAACCCTCAGAACTACAGTGCTATGATGTCACTCACTTCCACAGGCCTTGCAGAGTGTAAACAACAACAACCCAGCTTTGTTGTGTATGTAACCAAAGGGATTTGTGATGTCACCTAGAACCTTCACAGCAGCGACAGCTTTATGAGGAGCATCAGCACTGCTCTGCCTGAGCAGAACCATCACCGCCATAGGTTGTCAAATAACCCGGATTTAACCCACACAGGTAAGTCCAATGGGGTGCAGGCATGTCCTCTATGCTTACAGCTTCCCGTGGGTGTTGGTTTGATACCGTTTGGGGACAGCCAAGGAGGCATCTGCAGGCAACAAAGGTAGGTGTGTGCTTGTGTGTGTGTTTCCTATGCAGATCCTAAGCCCAGTGTCACATGCAAGTAGGAGGAGTAAGAAGGGTTCCTGGCAAATCCGGGTTATGGATTGCATTTAAAAAGGCCCCGTGGGAGTGCAATGGGCCCCTGTCTTGCTGCTTAGCAATAATGGTATGGGTTTAGGTTCTGCTGTGTGTACTGGTGGTTGACTGCCCCCCAGCCCAGAGTGTGCATGGAAAATTGTCTGGCAGCCTCCCTGACAGCAAGCAGTGATAGTGCCCATGAAGGGGACCTTGTTGGGCCCGCCCCTTTCACGGTTATCGCTTCTCGGCCTTTTGGCTAAGATCAAGTGTAGTATCTGTTCTTATCAGTTTAATATCTGATACGTCCCCTATCTGGGGACCATATATTAAATGGATTTTTGAGAACGGGGGCCGATTTCGAAGCTTGCTTCCGTCGCCCTATGCATTGACCCGATATGGCAGTATCTTCGGGTACAGTGCACCACCCCCTTACAGGGTTAAAAAGAAAGATTCCTACTTTCATTGCTACCTGCTTGCTGGCTAGCCAGCTAGCCAGCCCTGTGGGCCTTGCTGCTGCTGCAGCCAAAAAACAAAAGGTGGTGCTGCTGCTGCTTCTGCTGCTTCTGCTTCTGCTTGTGTCTGGCCCCTGTTGGAGCGTCCAGGCACAGGACTTCTGCTGCTGCTGACTAAATGGCCTCCTTAATTGGATCATTTGAGTAGCCAGCACACCTGTGCAGGTAGGGCATGACATGATAGGCAGCTGCCTTGATAGCGGGTGGGTGCTGAATGTTCCTAATTGACAAAATAAGATTAATGCTTATGAAGAAATATAAAATCTCATCCCTTCCCCAATATCGCGCCACACCCCTACCCCTTAATTCCCTGGTTGAACGTGATGGACATATGTCTTTTTTCGACCGTACTAACTATGTAACTATGTAACATAACATGGGGGGGGGGGGGGGTCTCCTGGCTGTTCACACAGGTGTGTCATTGCTGTACATTGACCATGCATTGCTTCTGTGGTATTGCAAAGGCAAAGACAAATGCTTCCAGCCATCCATTGCACTAATGGATTGGTCATCAGCTGGCTGTCTATGTCCCGCATCAATATAGACCAAAGTACAGAGGGTTAGGCTATGCTATTGTGCACCTACCTGATGCATCAGAAGGTGCGAGGCCCTTGCTAAATTCTGTGCACAGACTTTGAGATCTATGCTTTAGACTGTATCTAAACCTGCTCCAACATGGACTGACATTCTGGCCTACTTTCAGCCGATGCGACTTGTCTGTCGCTGAACAGTCGCTTTTTATGTATTCAGCACCTATGTATAATGTTGTAAAAATGCTCTAGAAGCTAAAGTCGCAGAAATGTCACACATATTTGGCCTGCAACTTTCTGTGCGACAAATTCAGACAGGAAAAATCAGTATAAATCCTTAGAAAATTATCCCCCAGTGTCTCCATCTGCTGGCGGTATTGAATAAGCATTGCTGCACTGATGGGGTATGCATTAGACGAAAAAAAAGAAGAAAAAGAAGAATAATACGCCCAGAAAAGAGGCGAAAAGGAGAAAAACGTAAAAAAACGTGAAAAAAAAGTAAGAGGAAGAGAAGGGAAAAAAAGGTGGAAATGGGTTTAAAAGTGATTTCGGCGGAGAAATATATATATATATATATATATATATATATATATATATATATATATGCGCACACACACACATAGATATAAACGTATTCTCCGTTGAGATATTGCAGCCGCTGCTGTGTCCAGGCCCAGGAGCCTTAGCACTGTGCTGTGATGTCACTCAATACCACTGACATCACTAGGTGTAAACAACATCTCTCCTTTGCTGTGTATGTGACTATGGAGCTGTTTGGTGATGTCGTCTATTACGGCCTTCATAGAAGCAACAGGAGATTGTTGCATCCATCTTGAACCCTCAGAACTACAGTGCTATGATGTCACTCACTTCCACAGGCCTTGCAGAGTGTAAACAACAACAACCCAGCTTTGTTGTGTATGTAACCAAAGGGATTTGTGATGTCACCTAGAACCTTCACAGCAGCGACAGCTTTATGAGGAGCATCAGCACTGCTCTGCCTGAGCAGAACCATCACCGCCATAGGTTGTCAAATAACCCGGATTTAACCCACACAGGTAAGTCCAATGGGGTGCAGGCATGTCCTCTATGCTTACAGCTTCCCGTGGGTGTTGGTTTGATACCGTTTGGGGACAGCCAAGGAGGCATCTGCAGGCAACAAAGGTAGGTGTGTGCTTGTGTGTGTGTTTCCTATGCAGATCCTAAGCCCAGTGTCACATGCAAGTAGGAGGAGTAAGAAGGGTTCCTGGCAAATCCGGGTTATGGATTGCATTTAAAAAGGCCCCGTGGGAGTGCAATGGGCCCCTGTCTTGCTGCTTAGCAATAATGGTATGGGTTTAGGTTCTGCTGTGTGTACTGGTGGTTGACTGCCCCCCAGCCCAGAGTGTGCATGGAAAATTGTCTGGCAGCCTCCCTGACAGCAAGCAGTGATAGTGCCCATGAAGGGGACCTTGTTGGGCCCGCCCCTTTCACGGTTATCGCTTCTCGGCCTTTTGGCTAAGATCAAGTGTAGTATCTGTTCTTATCAGTTTAATATCTGATACGTCCCCTATCTGGGGACCATATATTAAATGGATTTTTGAGAACGGGGGCCGATTTCGAAGCTTGCTTCCGTCGCCCTATGCATTGACCCGATATGGCAGTATCTTCGGGTACAGTGCACCACCCCCTTACAGGGTTAAAAAGAAAGATTCCTACTTTCATTGCTACCTGCTTGCTGGCTAGCCAGCTAGCCAGCCCTGTGGGCCTTGCTGCTGCTGCAGCCAAAAAACAAAAGGTGGTGCTGCTGCTGCTTCTGCTGCTTCTGCTTCTGCTTGTGTCTGGCCCCTGTTGGAGCGTCCAGGCACAGGACTTCTGCTGCTGCTGACTAAATGGCCTCCTTAATTGGATCATTTGAGTAGCCAGCACACCTGTGCAGGTAGGGCATGACATGATAGGCAGCTGCCTTGATAGCGGGTGGGTGCTGAATGTTCCTAATTGACAAAATAAGATTAATGCTTATGAAGAAATATAAAATCTCATCCCTTCCCCAATATCGCGCCACACCCCTACCCCTTAATTCCCTGGTTGAACGTGATGGACATATGTCTTTTTTCGACCGTACTAACTATGTAACTATGTAACATAACATGGGGGGGGGGGGGGGTCTCCTGGCTGTTCACACAGGTGTGTCATTGCTGTACATTGACCATGCATTGCTTCTGTGGTATTGCAAAGGCAAAGACAAATGCTTCCAGCCATCCATTGCACTAATGGATTGGTCATCAGCTGGCTGTCTATGTCCCGCATCAATATAGACCAAAGTACAGAGGGTTAGGCTATGCTATTGTGCACCTACCTGATGCATCAGAAGGTGCGAGGCCCTTGCTAAATTCTGTGCACAGACTTTGAGATCTATGCTTTAGACTGTATCTAAACCTGCTCCAACATGGACTGACATTCTGGCCTACTTTCAGCCGATGCGACTTGTCTGTCGCTGAACAGTCGCTTTTTATGTATTCAGCACCTATGTATAATGTTGTAAAAATGCTCTAGAAGCTAAAGTCGCAGAAATGTCACACATATTTGGCCTGCAACTTTCTGTGCGACAAATTCAGACAGGAAAAATCAGTATAAATCCTTAGAAAATTATCCCCCAGTGTCTCCATCTGCTGGCGGTATTGAATAAGCATTGCTGCACTGATGGGGTATGCATTAGACGAAAAAAAAGAAGAAAAAGAAGAATAATACGCCCAGAAAAGAGGCGAAAAGGAGAAAAACGTAAAAAAACGTGAAAAAAAAGTAAGAGGAAGAGAAGGGAAAAAAAGGTGGAAATGGGTTTAAAAGTGATTTCGGCGGAGAAATATATATATATATATATATATATATATATATATATATATATATATGCGCACACACACACATAGATATAAACGTATTCTCCGTTGAGATATTGCAGCCGCTGCTGTGTCCAGGCCCAGGAGCCTTAGCACTGTGCTGTGATGTCACTCAATACCACTGACATCACTAGGTGTAAACAACATCTCTCCTTTGCTGTGTATGTGACTATGGAGCTGTTTGGTGATGTCGTCTATTACGGCCTTCATAGAAGCAACAGGAGATTGTTGCATCCATCTTGAACCCTCAGAACTACAGTGCTATGATGTCACTCACTTCCACAGGCCTTGCAGAGTGTAAACAACAACAACCCAGCTTTGTTGTGTATGTAACCAAAGGGATTTGTGATGTCACCTAGAACCTTCACAGCAGCGACAGCTTTATGAGGAGCATCAGCACTGCTCTGCCTGAGCAGAACCATCACCGCCATAGGTTGTCAAATAACCCGGATTTAACCCACACAGGTAAGTCCAATGGGGTGCAGGCATGTCCTCTATGCTTACAGCTTCCCGTGGGTGTTGGTTTGATACCGTTTGGGGACAGCCAAGGAGGCATCTGCAGGCAACAAAGGTAGGTGTGTGCTTGTGTGTGTGTTTCCTATGCAGATCCTAAGCCCAGTGTCACATGCAAGTAGGAGGAGTAAGAAGGGTTCCTGGCAAATCCGGGTTATGGATTGCATTTAAAAAGGCCCCGTGGGAGTGCAATGGGCCCCTGTCTTGCTGCTTAGCAATAATGGTATGGGTTTAGGTTCTGCTGTGTGTACTGGTGGTTGACTGCCCCCCAGCCCAGAGTGTGCATGGAAAATTGTCTGGCAGCCTCCCTGACAGCAAGCAGTGATAGTGCCCATGAAGGGGACCTTGTTGGGCCCGCCCCTTTCACGGTTATCGCTTCTCGGCCTTTTGGCTAAGATCAAGTGTAGTATCTGTTCTTATCAGTTTAATATCTGATACGTCCCCTATCTGGGGACCATATATTAAATGGATTTTTGAGAACGGGGGCCGATTTCGAAGCTTGCTTCCGTCGCCCTATGCATTGACCCGATATGGCAGTATCTTCGGGTACAGTGCACCACCCCCTTACAGGGTTAAAAAGAAAGATTCCTACTTTCATTGCTACCTGCTTGCTGGCTAGCCAGCTAGCCAGCCCTGTGGGCCTTGCTGCTGCTGCAGCCAAAAAACAAAAGGTGGTGCTGCTGCTGCTTCTGCTGCTTCTGCTTCTGCTTGTGTCTGGCCCCTGTTGGAGCGTCCAGGCACAGGACTTCTGCTGCTGCTGACTAAATGGCCTCCTTAATTGGATCATTTGAGTAGCCAGCACACCTGTGCAGGTAGGGCATGACATGATAGGCAGCTGCCTTGATAGCGGGTGGGTGCTGAATGTTCCTAATTGACAAAATAAGATTAATGCTTATGAAGAAATATAAAATCTCATCCCTTCCCCAATATCGCGCCACACCCCTACCCCTTAATTCCCTGGTTGAACGTGATGGACATATGTCTTTTTTCGACCGTACTAACTATGTAACTATGTAACATAACATGGGGGGGGGGGGGGTCTCCTGGCTGTTCACACAGGTGTGTCATTGCTGTACATTGACCATGCATTGCTTCTGTGGTATTGCAAAGGCAAAGACAAATGCTTCCAGCCATCCATTGCACTAATGGATTGGTCATCAGCTGGCTGTCTATGTCCCGCATCAATATAGACCAAAGTACAGAGGGTTAGGCTATGCTATTGTGCACCTACCTGATGCATCAGAAGGTGCGAGGCCCTTGCTAAATTCTGTGCACAGACTTTGAGATCTATGCTTTAGACTGTATCTAAACCTGCTCCAACATGGACTGACATTCTGGCCTACTTTCAGCCGATGCGACTTGTCTGTCGCTGAACAGTCGCTTTTTATGTATTCAGCACCTATGTATAATGTTGTAAAAATGCTCTAGAAGCTAAAGTCGCAGAAATGTCACACATATTTGGCCTGCAACTTTCTGTGCGACAAATTCAGACAGGAAAAATCAGTATAAATCCTTAGAAAATTATCCCCCAGTGTCTCCATCTGCTGGCGGTATTGAATAAGCATTGCTGCACTGATGGGGTATGCATTAGACGAAAATAAAGAAGAAAAAGAAGAATAATACGCCCAGAAAAGAGGCGAAAAGGAGAAAAACGTAAAAAAACGTGAAAAAAAAGTAAGAGGAAGAGAAGGGAAAAAAAGGTGGAAATGGGTTTAAAAGTGATTTCGGCGGAGAATATATATATATATATATATATATATATATATATATATATATATATGCGCACACACACACATAGATATAAACGTATTCTCCGTTGAGATATTGCAGCCGCTGCTGTGTCCAGGCCCAGGAGCCTTAGCACTGTGCTGTGATGTCACTCAATACCACTGACATCACTAGGTGTAAACAACATCTCTCCTTTGCTGTGTATGTGACTATGGAGCTGTTTGGTGATGTCGTCTATTACGGCCTTCATAGAAGCAACAGGAGATTGTTGCATCCATCTTGAACCCTCAGAACTACAGTGCTATGATGTCACTCACTTCCACAGGCCTTGCAGAGTGTAAACAACAACAACCCAGCTTTGTTGTGTATGTAACCAAAGGGATTTGTGATGTCACCTAGAACCTTCACAGCAGCGACAGCTTTATGAGGAGCATCAGCACTGCTCTGCCTGAGCAGAACCATCACCGCCATAGGTTGTCAAATAACCCGGATTTAACCCACACAGGTAAGTCCAATGGGGTGCAGGCATGTCCTCTATGCTTACAGCTTCCCGTGGGTGTTGGTTTGATACCGTTTGGGGACAGCCAAGGAGGCATCTGCAGGCAACAAAGGTAGGTGTGTGCTTGTGTGTGTGTTTCCTATGCAGATCCTAAGCCCAGTGTCACATGCAAGTAGGAGGAGTAAGAAGGGTTCCTGGCAAATCCGGGTTATGGATTGCATTTAAAAAGGCCCCGTGGGAGTGCAATGGGCCCCTGTCTTGCTGCTTAGCAATAATGGTATGGGTTTAGGTTCTGCTGTGTGTACTGGTGGTTGACTGCCCCCCAGCCCAGAGTGTGCATGGAAAATTGTCTGGCAGCCTCCCTGACAGCAAGCAGTGATAGTGCCCATGAAGGGGACCTTGTTGGGCCCGCCCCTTTCACGGTTATCGCTTCTCGGCCTTTTGGCTAAGATCAAGTGTAGTATCTGTTCTTATCAGTTTAATATCTGATACGTCCCCTATCTGGGGACCATATATTAAATGGATTTTTGAGAACGGGGGCCGATTTCGAAGCTTGCTTCCGTCGCCCTATGCATTGACCCGATATGGCAGTATCTTCGGGTACAGTGCACCACCCCCTTACAGGGTTAAAAAGAAAGATTCCTACTTTCATTGCTACCTGCTTGCTGGCTAGCCAGCTAGCCAGCCCTGTGGGCCTTGCTGCTGCTGCAGCCAAAAAACAAAAGGTGGTGCTGCTGCTGCTTCTGCTGCTTCTGCTTCTGCTTGTGTCTGGCCCCTGTTGGAGCGTCCAGGCACAGGACTTCTGCTGCTGCTGACTAAATGGCCTCCTTAATTGGATCATTTGAGTAGCCAGCACACCTGTGCAGGTAGGGCATGACATGATAGGCAGCTGCCTTGATAGCGGGTGGGTGCTGAATGTTCCTAATTGACAAAATAAGATTAATGCTTATGAAGAAATATAAAATCTCATCCCTTCCCCAATATCGCGCCACACCCCTACCCCTTAATTCCCTGGTTGAACGTGATGGACATATGTCTTTTTTCGACCGTACTAACTATGTAACTATGTAACATAACATGGGGGGGGGGGGGGGTCTCCTGGCTGTTCACACAGGTGTGTCATTGCTGTACATTGACCATGCATTGCTTCTGTGGTATTGCAAAGGCAAAGACAAATGCTTCCAGCCATCCATTGCACTAATGGATTGGTCATCAGCTGGCTGTCTATGTCCCGCATCAATATAGACCAAAGTACAGAGGGTTAGGCTATGCTATTGTGCACCTACCTGATGCATCAGAAGGTGCGAGGCCCTTGCTAAATTCTGTGCACAGACTTTGAGATCTATGCTTTAGACTGTATCTAAACCTGCTCCAACATGGACTGACATTCTGGCCTACTTTCAGCCGATGCGACTTGTCTGTCGCTGAACAGTCGCTTTTTATGTATTCAGCACCTATGTATAATGTTGTAAAAATGCTCTAGAAGCTAAAGTCGCAGAAATGTCACACATATTTGGCCTGCAACTTTCTGTGCGACAAATTCAGACAGGAAAAATCAGTATAAATCCTTAGAAAATTATCCCCCAGTGTCTCCATCTGCTGGCGGTATTGAATAAGCATTGCTGCACTGATGGGGTATGCATTAGACGAAAAAAAAGAAGAAAAAGAAGAATAATACGCCCAGAAAAGAGGCGAAAAGGAGAAAAACGTAAAAAAACGTGAAAAAAAAGTAAGAGGAAGAGAAGGGAAAAAAAGGTGGAAATGGGTTTAAAAGTGATTTCGGCGGAGAAATATATATATATATATATATATATATATATATATATATATATGCGCACACACACACATAGATATAAACGTATTCTCCGTTGAGATATTGCAGCCGCTGCTGTGTCCAGGCCCAGGAGCCTTAGCACTGTGCTGTGATGTCACTCAATACCACTGACATCACTAGGTGTAAACAACATCTCTCCTTTGCTGTGTATGTGACTATGGAGCTGTTTGGTGATGTCGTCTATTACGGCCTTCATAGAAGCAACAGGAGATTGTTGCATCCATCTTGAACCCTCAGAACTACAGTGCTATGATGTCACTCACTTCCACAGGCCTTGCAGAGTGTAAACAACAACAACCCAGCTTTGTTGTGTATGTAACCAAAGGGATTTGTGATGTCACCTAGAACCTTCACAGCAGCGACAGCTTTATGAGGAGCATCAGCACTGCTCTGCCTGAGCAGAACCATCACCGCCATAGGTTGTCAAATAACCCGGATTTAACCCACACAGGTAAGTCCAATGGGGTGCAGGCATGTCCTCTATGCTTACAGCTTCCCGTGGGTGTTGGTTTGATACCGTTTGGGGACAGCCAAGGAGGCATCTGCAGGCAACAAAGGTAGGTGTGTGCTTGTGTGTGTGTTTCCTATGCAGATCCTAAGCCCAGTGTCACATGCAAGTAGGAGGAGTAAGAAGGGTTCCTGGGAAATCCGGGTTATGGATTGCATTTAAAAAGGCCCCGTGGGAGTGCAATGGGCCCCTGTCTTGCTGCTTAGCAATAATGGTATGGGTTTAGGTTCTGCTGTGTGTACTGGTGGTTGACTGCCCCCCAGCCCAGAGTGTGCATGGAAAATTGTCTGGCAGCCTCCCTGACAGCAAGCAGTGATAGTGCCCATGAAGGGGACCTTGTTGGGCCCGCCCCTTTCACGGTTATCGCTTCTCGGCCTTTTGGCTAAGATCAAGTGTAGTATCTGCATTTGGTCTGGTCGGAAGGTGTCTGTGGTACCCCGCTTCTCGGCCTTGGGGGATTGTCTCTCCTTACGGAGGGACTTCACCCCCTTGCTGCTATTGGGGAGCGGGCTTAGTCCACGGACAACGGGTTGCGATCCCCCTGTCTCTGGGACCTTGTGTCTCAGAAGGCATTTTCGGTACGTTGAGCGTTACCTGTAGCTTCGGAAGCACCTAGGGTACCCCCGACCTCTGCCTTGGGTAAGGGTTCCGCTTTTATAGCGGGATTCCGAGCCCCTGCTGCTATTGGGGAAGGGGCTTAGTCCCTGGGTGTGGAAGATGCCGTTCTCCTGGGCTTTCCCCTCTGGGGAAATGTCGATGCGAAATACCATCCGCATAGAGGTGTCGGAGAGCCATCGTCAGTTGAAGAACCTCCGCTTCATTGCGGAGGTGATTCTTCTTGACTACTTCCGCCTCAATAGGGAGGACATCCTGTGTCTAAATGACCAGGAAAGCCGTGGCCTGTATACCGTCACCTTCACGGCCACGGCGTGTTGCGATAACATCTATGCAACCTTGTCTGGTGCGGACCAGAGGGACGATCGACTCGACGGTCTTTCGTTCCAGTTCCTCTATGGTGAGGAACATATACCGTTGGTGGTGGCTATGCACAGCCCTCATGTGACCACGGAGGATATAGCCACTTTTCTTCGGCGATACTGCGAAGAGGTGCGATTCGCAAACAAAATCTTGAACTCCGTGCGGTTCTGGAACGGCAAGAGGAAGTTCTGGGTCAAGCTCCGTAAGGATCCCGGTGGTATTGGGGGTCTTTGCCATCCGCCCCCAAATTTTGCCATCGGGAGAGTTCGGGGCTTCCTGTTCTATCCTCAAATGCCTATGTATTGCCGAAATTGCTTGAGGTTTGGCCACACCCAGGAGACCTGCGGCGCGGAGCGTGTGATTCGCTGCAATAGGTGTGGCCAAGAAGGTCACATAGCCTCAAGATGTAGCCATACGATAAGGTGCAACCTCTGCGGAGAGGAAAAACACGATTTTAATTCCTGTCCCCATAAAGCAAAAACTACGATGGGTGGGTCAAGGCTGGGCCCACCCAAAGAGGGGACAGGACAAAAGACGTCCTTTTTTAAGATGCCCAAACCCCAGATGGCAGGTACTGATGGGTCCAGGCCCAAGACCTCTGGTGCTCCATCGGGGGGCCCACCGGTGGTAGTGCTAGGGGGAGGCCATGGGGATTCCACGAAGCCCGGGCGGGTGATCGAGTTTACTGCCCGGGAAATTGAAAGACGTCGATCGACTTCCTACCTGGCTCAAGAGCCCGCCGAAACTTCTGAAGGGGGCTCACCTGTGGCGGGTGGCAGCCGACGGGCCTCGGTGGGGGCAAAAGTGGACCCAAAATTGCAGCATAAGCCAGGTACTGGCTTGGCCCAGGGTCGCCCTGCTCCGGACGAAGAGGCCCCGGTGAAAGCCCGCCGGAAGGGGAGCCAGGTGGCCAGGTCTGAGCCCGGTCCTGTTACTCCGCCTATACAGGACAGGGCCAAGAAGACAAGTGGCGCCAAACCAGGGTTTGCTGCCCCGCCAGCAATGGACCCGGTGGGTAAAACTGGCCATCGTCGATCGATGGGGAAGTTGGAGCAACAGTCCTCAGCAACGCTTGCTGGGGAACAAGCGATGAAAACTTCCCAAGGTAGCGGCAAAGGTTCCGGAAAAGAGGCCTCACAGGCCCCTGTGCAGCAGTTCCAGTCGTCAAATGATGAAAGAAGACGCAGATCCATCAGCCGGGGGCCAGAGATTACATCGAGTGAGAGCAACACAGAGGATATGGACAGCAGTGTGACATTTAAAAGACAAAGAGAAGAAGAAGAGGAAGACATTCAAAGGAAAGCGGCGTGCCGTAGTTCGGACGAGAGCGAGCTCAGGGTCGGGGCATCATCGATCTCAAGCTCCGACCCTCAGAACATCAAGGAGCTGATGACCCCGCAGGCGGGGGATGACGGTACGCAGCTTATTATTGACTTTGATTCTCCAAGCACGGACTCTCCATAAACTATGCCTATCCCTGTAAAAATTGCCTCACTCAATGTGAGGTCCTTAAAGAGCCCTGATCGCAGGGCTGCTTTATTTTCTTATCTAGAGACATGTGACTTTGACCTTTGCCTGCTACAAGAATGTGGAATCCCTAGTAAAATGGACTATAAAGACTTAAAAGAAGACTGGAAGCTGGGCCCATCCATATGGTCCGGTGCAAATGACTGTCGTTCTGTGGGTGTTGGGCTGCTCTGCCGAGGCCAGTCCTTTTCTATTCATACAGTAACTGAGATTGTGCCTGGCAGAGCTCTTTTAATTCATCTATATTTTAATGGACTTTTAATTCGTGTTTTAAATGTGTATGCCCCTCCTGATAAACAGGAGCGGGCAGAACTATTTGAAATTTTACCACTGTTTTGTGTTGGGTCTTCCCCCCTGCTGGTGGGAGGTGATTTTAACTGCATACGTGATGGGGAACACCGGCAGGGTGGGGATATTAATCGTAAAGACCGCACTTCTTACCTGCTTAAAAATTTTATTGATGATTTTAATTTGAAAGATTGCTGGAAGGATCTCTTGCCGGAGGACCCGGGCGCCACATGGTCCAATGGAAGAGTGAGCTCCAGAATCGATTTTATTTTTTCCTCTAGAGCTTTTAAACCCCTGAAATGCACGCTCGAGCAGAATATCTTCTCTGATCATAAGCTCCTCTTGGTGGGCCTGGAGCTAGAGGGGGAGCAAAAAGCAAAAAGGGGCCTCTGGAGATTAAACACCACACTCCTAGAGGACCCTGAGATAAAAGAGGAGTTTGTGCGGACCTACCAATGCTGGCAATCACAAAGAAAACCCCACGAGCCTATGCTGCACTGGTGGGAGGGCACCAAATCTAAAATCAGATTTTTTTTTATCAAAGCAGGTAAGAAGAAGGCAAAAATGGAAAAACAGTGGTTTTATGTTCTTAACATGCGTTTAAATGTACTTTTTAAATTGAAAGAAGCTGGTATGGATGTAGAAAATGATATTTTAAACCTTAAAACTGAAATAAAACATGCCATAGAAAAGAAAGGGAAACAAATCATTTTTAACTCACATGTGCAGCACCTGGAGGAGGGCGAGAAATGTTCCCGTTTCTTTTTTAAAAAAGTGATGAATAGGAGGGATATCATCCAAAACCTTGAGGGTGAATCCACTCCAAAAGGCATGTTAGATGCAGTTTTTAACTTCTACCAGCTTCTTTTTAATAAGAAAGATCTTAATCCATCCTTTTTAGAACATGTTCTTAATTCCCTTGATTTTAAGCTAGATGTTTTAGACCAGGAGGTTTTATCCCGTGATCTTAACTTAGATGAACTTTTATTTGTTTTTAAAAGTTTTTCTAGTGGGAAGGCCCCTGGGGAAGATGGTTTACCCATCGAATTTTATTTAGCTTTTTGGGATATTTTAAAGGATGATATGGTTTTATTGTATAAAGAAACTTTTATTGTTAATGAACTTCCCCCTTCCTGGAGGAGGGGGATTGTATCATTACTTTTTAAAAAGGGTGAAAAGGATATGCTAAAAAATTGGCGCCCCATCACACTTTTAAATGTCGATTATAAAGTTTTAGCCAAGTTATTAGCTGTCCGTTTTAAACCTTTTATTCATAAATTAATTCACCCAAATCAGGTTTGTGGGGTACCTGGAAGGTCTATAGCTGAATCCCTAAATATTTTAAGAGATGTTTTATGGTATTTTAAGGATAGAAATCAAACTGTAGCAATTTTATCCTTAGACTTTGAAAAAGCCTTTGATAGGGTCTCCCATGAATACCTGTTTTTAGTTCTTAAAAAGATGGCAGTGCCTGAAACGATTTTAAGCCGAATCATGCTTTTATACCGATCCTGTTTTAGTCAAGTCTCTGTTAATGGCTTTTTAACCAGCGGTGTTCCTCTTTTATCAGGTGTCAAACAGGGCTGCCCCCTGTCCCCACTCCTTTTTATTTGCGCAATCGAACCACTGATGGCCCTCCTCAGAAAAGACCGGGTAGTAAGAGGCGTACCGATACCTGGTGGAGGAGGGACCCATCTAAAGGTGTTGGGGTACATGGATGATGTCACCATACTGTGCCCGGACTCTCCATCCATGAGGGGGGCATTGAGGAACACCAGCTATTTCTGCGAGGTCTCTGGTTTTAAGCTAAACACAGATAAATGTGACTGTTTTTATATTGGCTCCTGGGATTCATCCATCACCCCAGGAGTCACAATGCAACAGGATCAAATTAAAGTTTTAGGTATTGTTTTTAACCAGGTCAATGATGGGAGCCCTAACTGGGATTCAGCTATAGCTAAGATGGAGAAGAAGATTTTAATGTGGAATCTTAGAAACCTTACCATGGAGGGGAAGATTTTAATAATAAAGATGGTTTTACTCCCTATTATGCTATACATTGCCATGGTATTTCCTCCATCTATTTTATACATTAAAAAAGTAACTAGAATTGTTTTTACTTTTTTATGGGGTTCAAAAATGGAGAAATTAAAGCGTGATTTTATGTACAAAAGTAAAGATAATGGCGGGAAAGATGTTCCTAACCTTTTTACTTTCTTTTACATAAAGTATTTCTGTTTCTGTTTTAAAATTATTAAATCCGATGGCATTTTTAGCTGCTTTTTAAGGTACGCTGCGGGCATGGTTTTTAAAAGATGGTTGCGCATCCCTCTGAACGCTCCGGTGCTTCTGTGTCCCCCAAAACATTATGTGGTGTTGGAAAAGACAGTCAGGCTCCTAGGTCTCCAAGATTTGGAGCCTGACATACTGGGGGACCAGAGAAAGGTATCAAAGGTCCTCAGGCGGAGTGAGGTTACCCTGGCAGTGTCCAATTTCACACAGGCAAGATCCAAAAAGGTATGGCGGAACGTGTACGGGAAGTTTCTGGCGAATGTACACAGGGATCTTGCCTGGGCAATCGTCCACCAGTGCCTCCCTACTCGTGAGTTCCAGCACAGGCGAGGACTGGTGGCGAGAGCCAAGTGCCCGAGAGATGGCTGCGGAGTGGACGAAACGGTGCTGCACATATTTTGGAACTGCACTTTTGCACGGGAGCTTTGGAGGAAGGTAGGCCCACTTTTGAAGTGGGCCTGCGGCCTAAAAGATTTTAATCACGAATGTGTCTTTTACGGTCTTTTTAACTGCCCCAATTTTAAACAGCAGATGATCTGCTGGATGATTATTAATTGTTTTAAAAATGCCATCTGGAAAGTTAGGAACATCTTACTTTTTAAACATGATTTTATTGATGTTAAAAACTGTATAAAGCTGGCCCTGAGTGAGATGTACATCTATTACCTAAGAGACAAGAAACAGTTGGGGGCCAGCGAGGCAGCATCCATGTGGTGTCTGCCTCTATGGAACGAAATAACAGTATAATCAGTTTTTATGACATTTGTATAATGTTTTATCCTGCCATTTTTATTTTTTCTCCTTTTATTACTGGTTTTATTATTTGTATTTTAAAACTTTTGTGAACCTTTTATTATTTTGCATTTTAAATTTTGTATGGTTTCTTATTTATTCAATAAAATTTTGTTGAAACCTTATCTGTTCTTATCAGTTTAATATCTGATACGTCCCCTATCTGGGGACCATATATTAAATGGATTTTTGAGAACGGGGGCCGATTTCGAAGCTTGCTTCCGTCGCCCTATGCATTGACCCGATATGGCAGTATCTTCGGGTACAGTGCACCACCCCCTTACAGGGTTAAAAAGAAAGATTCCTACTTTCATTGCTACCTGCTTGCTGGCTAGCCAGCTAGCCAGCCCTGTGGGCCTTGCTGCTGCTGCAGCCAAAAAACAAAAGGTGGTGCTGCTGCTGCTTCTGCTGCTTCTGCTTCTGCTTGTGTCTGGCCCCTGTTGGAGCGTCCAGGCACAGGACTTCTGCTGCTGCTGACTAAATGGCCTCCTTAATTGGATCATTTGAGTAGCCAGCACACCTGTGCAGGTAGGGCATGACATGATAGGCAGCTGCCTTGATAGCGGGTGGGTGCTGAATGTTCCTAATTGACAAAATAAGATTAATGCTTATGAAGAAATATAAAATCTCATCCCTTCCCCAATATCGCGCCACACCCCTACCCCTTAATTCCCTGGTTGAACGTGATGGACATATGTCTTTTTTCGACCGTACTAACTATGTAACTATGTAACATAACATGGGGGGGGGGGGGGGGGGGGGTCTCCTGGCTGTTCACACAGGTGTGTCATTGCTGTACATTGACCATGCATTGCTTCTGTGGTATTGCAAAGGCAAAGACAAATGCTTCCAGCCATCCATTGCACTAATGGATTGGTCATCAGCTGGCTGTCTATGTCCCGCATCAATATAGACCAAAGTACAGAGGGTTAGGCTATGCTATTGTGCACCTACCTGATGCATCAGAAGGTGCGAGGCCCTTGCTAAATTCTGTGCACAGACTTTGAGATCTATGCTTTAGACTGTATCTAAACCTGCTCCAACATGGACTGACATTCTGGCCTACTTTCAGCCGATGCGACTTGTCTGTCGCTGAACAGTCGCTTTTTATGTATTCAGCACCTATGTATAATGTTGTAAAAATGCTCTAGAAGCTAAAGTCGCAGAAATGTCACACATATTTGGCCTGCAACTTTCTGTGCGACAAATTCAGACAGGAAAAATCAGTATAAATCCTTAGAAAATTATCCCCCAGTGTCTCCATCTGCTGGCGGTATTGAATAAGCATTGCTGCACTGATGGGGTATGCATTAGACGAAAAAAAAGAAGAAAAAGAAGAATAATACGCCCAGAAAAGAGGCGAAAAGGAGAAAAACGTAAAAAAACGTGAAAAAAAAGTAAGAGGAAGAGAAGGGAAAAAAAGGTGGAAATGGGTTTAAAAGTGATTTCGGCGGAGAAATATATATATATATATATATATATATATATATATATATATATATGCGCACACACACACATAGATATAAACGTATTCTCCGTTGAGATATTGCAGCCGCTGCTGTGTCCAGGCCCAGGAGCCTTAGCACTGTGCTGTGATGTCACTCAATACCACTGACATCACTAGGTGTAAACAACATCTCTCCTTTGCTGTGTATGTGACTATGGAGCTGTTTGGTGATGTCGTCTATTACGGCCTTCATAGAAGCAACAGGAGATTGTTGCATCCATCTTGAACCCTCAGAACTACAGTGCTATGATGTCACTCACTTCCACAGGCCTTGCAGAGTGTAAACAACAACAACCCAGCTTTGTTGTGTATGTAACCAAAGGGATTTGTGATGTCACCTAGAACCTTCACAGCAGCGACAGCTTTATGAGGAGCATCAGCACTGCTCTGCCTGAGCAGAACCATCACCGCCATAGGTTGTCAAATAACCCGGATTTAACCCACACAGGTAAGTCCAATGGGGTGCAGGCATGTCCTCTATGCTTACAGCTTCCCGTGGGTGTTGGTTTGATACCGTTTGGGGACAGCCAAGGAGGCATCTGCAGGCAACAAAGGTAGGTGTGTGCTTGTGTGTGTGTTTCCTATGCAGATCCTAAGCCCAGTGTCACATGCAAGTAGGAGGAGTAAGAAGGGTTCCTGGCAAATCCGGGTTATGGATTGCATTTAAAAAGGCCCCGTGGGAGTGCAATGGGCCCCTGTCTTGCTGCTTAGCAATAATGGTATGGGTTTAGGTTCTGCTGTGTGTACTGGTGGTTGACTGCCCCCCAGCCCAGAGTGTGCATGGAAAATTGTCTGGCAGCCTCCCTGACAGCAAGCAGTGATAGTGCCCATGAAGGGGACCTTGTTGGGCCCGCCCCTTTCACGGTTATCGCTTCTCGGCCTTTTGGCTAAGATCAAGTGTAGTATCTGTTCTTATCAGTTTTCATGCTGGTGGGGATGGGTGCTGCATGGAGGATGCAGGTGTACCAGGGCTTTCCGGGGCTGGTTCTGAGGAATCAGCTCGACGGCTGCCCCGATGTGACCTGTTCCCTCCGGGTCTCGCCATGAGGCTGAGAGGGTCTAGAGCCGAGGTACTTTTGTGCCTCGGGGAGTGGTGACCCCGAGGTGCCGAAACTCACTGGGAGAATAGACTCACTGAGTTGAAGCACGGGCACCATAATCTCTTCACCTTGTGGCACTCACCTCTTGATTCCCGGCCTTCTGGCTAGGATCAGAGAAATTTTTATAGATCCGGCCGGATGTCCGGGCAGTATATCTGCACACATTCACTTATTTATTTCTTTTTTGTCTTACTGTGTCACTTTTTGCGTGTTGTGTGTTCACAGGATTGGTCAGGATGCGGTAGCCCTTCTGGGTGTCCCTCCTGGCGGTCTAGGGGAGGTGTGTGTGGCCATTAGGTTCCGCACCTCCCTGCAAACACCCCGGGTACTCCTGCTTTGGCAGGGTACCTACCGTAATCGGCTCTGCGGGCAGATACCTTGGCTAACGCCAAGGGGGATGCCGGGAGCATTTGTGGTCCCCTAGTAGCTTCGGCGAAAAGGGACATCGAACCTGGAACCTCGCAGGTACCTTTTGGTCCGGAGGCGAAGGGTAAGGTTTGTTGGGGGGCCTCTCTCCTATCGGAGAAGGGCTTGCGATAGACCGCATCCTTTGTGCACGTTTTTTTAGTGTAACACGTTTGCACTTTTTCTTGCACTTTGGGTGAATCGAAAGCACGTTCCTCGGCTTTAGATAAAAAAAAAAAAAAAAAAAATCTGTTCTTATCAGTTTAATATCTGATACGTCCCCTATCTGGGGACCATATATTAAATGGATTTTTGAGAACGGGGGCCGATTTCGAAGCTTGCTTCCGTCGCCCTATGCATTGACCCGATATGGCAGTATCTTCGGGTACAGTGCACCACCCCCTTACAGGGTTAAAAAGAAAGATTCCTACTTTCATTGCTACCTGCTTGCTGGCTAGCCAGCTAGCCAGCCCTGTGGGCCTTGCTGCTGCTGCAGCCAAAAAACAAAAGGTGGTGCTGCTGCTGCTTCTGCTGCTTCTGCTTCTGCTTGTGTCTGGCCCCTGTTGGAGCGTCCAGGCACAGGACTTCTGCTGCTGCTGACTAAATGGCCTCCTTAATTGGATCATTTGAGTAGCCAGCACACCTGTGCAGGTAGGGCATGACATGATAGGCAGCTGCCTTGATAGCGGGTGGGTGCTGAATGTTCCTAATTGACAAAATAAGATTAATGCTTATGAAGAAATATAAAATCTCATCCCTTCCCCAATATCGCGCCACACCCCTACCCCTTAATTCCCTGGTTGAACGTGATGGACATATGTCTTTTTTCGACCGTACTAACTATGTAACTATGTAACATAACATGGGGGGGGGGGGTCTCCTGGCTGTTCACACAGGTGTGTCATTGCTGTACATTGACCATGCATTGCTTCTGTGGTATTGCAAAGGCAAAGACAAATGCTTCCAGCCATCCATTGCACTAATGGATTGGTCATCAGCTGGCTGTCTATGTCCCGCATCAATATAGACCAAAGTACAGAGGGTTAGGCTATGCTATTGTGCACCTACCTGATGCATCAGAAGGTGCGAGGCCCTTGCTAAATTCTGTGCACAGACTTTGAGATCTATGCTTTAGACTGTATCTAAACCTGCTCCAACATGGACTGACATTCTGGCCTACTTTCAGCCGATGCGACTTGTCTGTCGCTGAACAGTCGCTTTTTATGTATTCAGCACCTATGTATAATGTTGTAAAAATGCTCTAGAAGCTAAAGTCGCAGAAATGTCACACATATTTGGCCTGCAACTTTCTGTGCGACAAATTCAGACAGGAAAAATCAGTATAAATCCTTAGAAAATTATCCCCCAGTGTCTCCATCTGCTGGCGGTATTGAATAAGCATTGCTGCACTGATGGGGTATGCATTAGACGAAAAAAAAGAAGAAAAAGAAGAATAATACGCCCAGAAAAGAGGCGAAAAGGAGAAAAACGTAAAAAAACGTGAAAAAAAAGTAAGAGGAAGAGAAGGGAAAAAAAGGTGGAAATGGGTTTAAAAGTGATTTCGGCGGAGAAATATATATATATATATATATATATATATATATATATGCGCACACACACACATAGATATAAACGTATTCTCCGTTGAGATATTGCAGCCGCTGCTGTGTCCAGGCCCAGGAGCCTTAGCACTGTGCTGTGATGTCACTCAATACCACTGACATCACTAGGTGTAAACAACATCTCTCCTTTGCTGTGTATGTGACTATGGAGCTGTTTGGTGATGTCGTCTATTACGGCCTTCATAGAAGCAACAGGAGATTGTTGCATCCATCTTGAACCCTCAGAACTACAGTGCTATGATGTCACTCACTTCCACAGGCCTTGCAGAGTGTAAACAACAACAACCCAGCTTTGTTGTGTATGTAACCAAAGGGATTTGTGATGTCACCTAGAACCTTCACAGCAGCGACAGCTTTATGAGGAGCATCAGCACTGCTCTGCCTGAGCAGAACCATCACCGCCATAGGTTGTCAAATAACCCGGATTTAACCCACACAGGTAAGTCCAATGGGGTGCAGGCATGTCCTCTATGCTTACAGCTTCCCGTGGGTGTTGGTTTGATACCGTTTGGGGACAGCCAAGGAGGCATCTGCAGGCAACAAAGGTAGGTGTGTGCTTGTGTGTGTGTTTCCTATGCAGATCCTAAGCCCAGTGTCACATGCAAGTAGGAGGAGTAAGAAGGGTTCCTGGCAAATCCGGGTTATGGATTGCATTTAAAAAGGCCCCGTGGGAGTGCAATGGGCCCCTGTCTTGCTGCTTAGCAATAATGGTATGGGTTTAGGTTCTGCTGTGTGTACTGGTGGTTGACTGCCCCCCAGCCCAGAGTGTGCATGGAAAATTGTCTGGCAGCCTCCCTGACAGCAAGCAGTGATAGTGCCCATGAAGGGGACCTTGTTGGGCCCGCCCCTTTCACGGTTATCGCTTCTCGGCCTTTTGGCTAAGATCAAGTGTAGTTCTGCTCACTTGGTCTGGCCAGAGGGTGTCTGGGGTACCCGGCTCCTTTGCCTGGGGGGATCGTCCTTCTTAACGGAGGGACTTCACCCCCCTGCTGCTATTAGGGAGCCGGCCTAGTCCCCAGACAACGGGAGGCGATCCACACCCACCTACCTGCTTGCGTGGGGGAGGTGCCTGGATACCTTGGAGATGGCTGAAGATCGTGGATCTGCTTCTGAAGGTGTACCATCCTTCGCAAGATTACGGAATGGAGTGCGGATTTCCTTGCAGGATGTGCGGAAAAAGGAGAGAGGCCTGGTATTCGTGGTCGAGGATGTTTTGTTCAAGCTCTTGGAGATCAGGAAGGAACAAATTCTTTCCATGCTGGAATTTCCAAAGAGTGGATACTATGATGTTGTGCTTATGTCAGAAGAGGACTATGATGTATTCTGGAGCCGTTTTCAGCAAAGGAAAGGAAGTTCGGTCCTGGAAGGAGTGGGGATAATTCCACACTTCCCTCGCAGAGAAAGACTGGTGACTGTAAGAATGTACAGCCCATATACACCAGAAGAAGACATTGTTACTTTCCTGTTAAGATTTTGTGATAATGTATTGCCCAAAGGTAAGATTTTGAACCAGTTTGGATTATGGACTACCAAATGGAAGTTTGAAGTAAAATTTAAAGAAACGGTGGATGGTAAGCTAATAGTCCCGCCAGGGCGGTTTAAAATTGGAACGGTAAACGGTGACTTGTTTTTCTCCGGCATGCAAGAGTTTTGCCGTAAGTGTAAGCAGTATGGCCATAGTAAGGACGTATGTACATTCCTGTGGTGCTTCAAGTGCCAAGAAGAAGGTCATGAGGCGGAGAATTGTGAGAAGAAGAAGAAGTGCCATCTGTGTGGGAATGAGGGCCATCTTCTTGGCTCTTGTCCCAAGAAAAAGGTTGGGAAAAAAGAGGCGGTTAAAAGAAGCCGAGAGGAAGTAGTTGAAGCAAAAGAGCCTGAGCTAGAACAGGTTCCAATAAGAAGAGCAGCGGAACAGAAGAAAAAGAAAGAGGTGGAAGAGTTTGTGCCGTCACAATATGGTGGTGTGCTTGGAAGTTTATTGGAGAATCTGTCAGAAACAGAAAGACGGACATTTGATAAAGAAATGATTGAGCTAAAAGCAAGATTTAAGTCACGGGAGGAGGAGGTGCGGGACAAAGTTTATTTTTCTTTTAAGGCGGATATGAATCGTTTCATTGAAGCGTATAAAATTCCAGCCTGGTTGGCATCTCAAGCCAAGAGTGATGTGACTAGAGGGAATATCAGTCTAGGTTTGATTGATTTCCTAACGGTGTATGCTTGGAGGAAGGGAATGACTTTCTAATGGAGATTTGTTAATTAGAAAGTAAGGTATGGTTTAGTTATTTTATGAGTTTTTTCTTTATGTATTGATTTTAAAATGTTTCTTTTTATTTCATTTGGTGTTTAAGAAAAGAAATTAAATTATGTTACCCAAGGATGAACACAATAATTGAGTTTCAAATAAGATCTTGGAACTCTGAGTGAGTTCTGAGGGCAACTTAAAAAAATCTGTTCTTATCAGTTTAATATCTGATACGTCCCCTATCTGGGGACCATATATTAAATGGATTTTTGAGAACGGGGGCCGATTTCGAAGCTTGCTTCCGTCGCCCTATGCATTGACCCGATATGGCAGTATCTTCGGGTACAGTGCACCACCCCCTTACAGGGTTAAAAAGAAAGATTCCTACTTTCATTGCTACCTGCTTGCTGGCTAGCCAGCTAGCCAGCCCTGTGGGCCTTGCTGCTGCTGCAGCCAAAAAACAAAAGGTGGTGCTGCTGCTGCTTCTGCTGCTTCTGCTTCTGCTTGTGTCTGGCCCCTGTTGGAGCGTCCAGGCACAGGACTTCTGCTGCTGCTGACTAAATGGCCTCCTTAATTGGATCATTTGAGTAGCCAGCACACCTGTGCAGGTAGGGCATGACATGATAGGCAGCTGCCTTGATAGCGGGTGGGTGCTGAATGTTCCTAATTGACAAAATAAGATTAATGCTTATGAAGAAATATAAAATCTCATCCCTTCCCCAATATCGCGCCACACCCCTACCCCTTAATTCCCTGGTTGAACGTGATGGACATATGTCTTTTTTCGACCGTACTAACTATGTAACTATGTAACATAACATGGGGGGGGGGGGTCTCCTGGCTGTTCACACAGGTGTGTCATTGCTGTACATTGACCATGCATTGCTTCTGTGGTATTGCAAAGGCAAAGACAAATGCTTCCAGCCATCCATTGCACTAATGGATTGGTCATCAGCTGGCTGTCTATGTCCCGCATCAATATAGACCAAAGTACAGAGGGTTAGGCTATGCTATTGTGCACCTACCTGATGCATCAGAAGGTGCGAGGCCCTTGCTAAATTCTGTGCACAGACTTTGAGATCTATGCTTTAGACTGTATCTAAACCTGCTCCAACATGGACTGACATTCTGGCCTACTTTCAGCCGATGCGACTTGTCTGTCGCTGAACAGTCGCTTTTTATGTATTCAGCACCTATGTATAATGTTGTAAAAATGCTCTAGAAGCTAAAGTCGCAGAAATGTCACACATATTTGGCCTGCAACTTTCTGTGCAACAAATTCAGACAGGAAAAATCAGTATAAATCCTTAGAAAATTATCCCCCAGTGTCTCCATCTGCTGGCGGTATTGAATAAGCATTGCTGCACTGATGGGGTATGCATTAGACGAAAAAAAAGAAGAAAAAGAAGAATAATACGCCCAGAAAAGAGGCGAAAAGGAGAAAAACGTAAAAAAACGTGAAAAAAAAGTAAGAGGAAGAGAAGGGAAAAAAAGGTGGAAATGGGTTTAAAAGTGATTTCGGCGGAGAAATATATATATATATATATATATATATATATATATATATATATATATATGCGCACACACACACATAGATATAAACGTATTCTCCGTTGAGATATTGCAGCCGCTGCTGTGTCCAGGCCCAGGAGCCTTAGCACTGTGCTGTGATGTCACTCAATACCACTGACATCACTAGGTGTAAACAACATCTCTCCTTTGCTGTGTATGTGACTATGGAGCTGTTTGGTGATGTCGTCTATTACGGCCTTCATAGAAGCAACAGGAGATTGTTGCATCCATCTTGAACCCTCAGAACTACAGTGCTATGATGTCACTCACTTCCACAGGCCTTGCAGAGTGTAAACAACAACAACCCAGCTTTGTTGTGTATGTAACCAAAGGGATTTGTGATGTCACCTAGAACCTTCACAGCAGCGACAGCTTTATGAGGAGCATCAGCACTGCTCTGCCTGAGCAGAACCATCACCGCCATAGGTTGTCAAATAACCCGGATTTAACCCACACAGGTAAGTCCAATGGGGTGCAGGCATGTCCTCTATGCTTACAGCTTCCCGTGGGTGTTGGTTTGATACCGTTTGGGGACAGCCAAGGAGGCATCTGCAGGCAACAAAGGTAGGTGTGTGCTTGTGTGTGTGTTTCCTATGCAGATCCTAAGCCCAGTGTCACATGCAAGTAGGAGGAGTAAGAAGGGTTCCTGGCAAATCCGGGTTATGGATTGCATTTAAAAAGGCCCCGTGGGAGTGCAATGGGCCCCTGTCTTGCTGCTTAGCAATAATGGTATGGGTTTAGGTTCTGCTGTGTGTACTGGTGGTTGACTGCCCCCCAGCCCAGAGTGTGCATGGAAAATTGTCTGGCAGCCTCCCTGACAGCAAGCAGTGATAGTGCCCATGAAGGGGACCTTGTTGGGCCCGCCCCTTTCACGGTTATCGCTTCTCGGCCTTTTGGCTAAGATCAAGTGTAGTTCTGCTCACTTGGTCTGGCCAGAGGGTGTCTGGGGTACCCGGCTCCTTTGCCTGGGGGGATCGTCCTTCTTAACGGAGGGACTTCACCCCCCTGCTGCTATTAGGGAGCCGGCCTAGTCCCCAGACAACGGGAGGCGATCCACACCCACCTACCTGCTTGCGTGGGGGAGGTGCCTGGATACCTTGGAGATGGCTGAAGATCGTGGATCTGCTTCTGAAGGTGTACCATCCTTCGCAAGATTACGGAATGGAGTGCGGATTTCCTTGCAGGATGTGCGGAAAAAGGAGAGAGGCCTGGTATTCGTGGTCGAGGATGTTTTGTTCAAGCTCTTGGAGATCAGGAAGGAACAAATTCTTTCCATGCTGGAATTTCCAAAGAGTGGATACTATGATGTTGTGCTTATGTCAGAAGAGGACTATGATGTATTCTGGAGCCGTTTTCAGCAAAGGAAAGGAAGTTCGGTCCTGGAAGGAGTGGGGATAATTCCACACTTCCCTCGCAGAGAAAGACTGGTGACTGTAAGAATGTACAGCCCATATACACCAGAAGAAGACATTGTTACTTTCCTGTTAAGATTTTGTGATAATGTATTGCCCAAAGGTAAGATTTTGAACCAGTTTGGATTATGGACTACCAAATGGAAGTTTGAAGTAAAATTTAAAGAAACGGTGGATGGTAAGCTAATAGTCCCGCCAGGGCGGTTTAAAATTGGAACGGTAAACGGTGACTTGTTTTTCTCCGGCATGCAAGAGTTTTGCCGTAAGTGTAAGCAGTATGGCCATAGTAAGGACGTATGTACATTCCTGTGGTGCTTCAAGTGCCAAGAAGAAGGTCATGAGGCGGAGAATTGTGAGAAGAAGAAGAAGTGCCATCTGTGTGGGAATGAGGGCCATCTTCTTGGCTCTTGTCCCAAGAAAAAGGTTGGGAAAAAAGAGGCGGTTAAAAGAAGCCGAGAGGAAGTAGTTGAAGCAAAAGAGCCTGAGCTAGAACAGGTTCCAATAAGAAGAGCAGCGGAACAGAAGAAAAAGAAAGAGGTGGAAGAGTTTGTGCCGTCACAATATGGTGGTGTGCTTGGAAGTTTATTGGAGAATCTGTCAGAAACAGAAAGACGGACATTTGATAAAGAAATGATTGAGCTAAAAGCAAGATTTAAGTCACGGGAGGAGGAGGTGCGGGACAAAGTTTATTTTTCTTTTAAGGCGGATATGAATCGTTTCATTGAAGCGTATAAAATTCCAGCCTGGTTGGCATCTCAAGCCAAGAGTGATGTGACTAGAGGGAATATCAGTCTAGGTTTGATTGATTTCCTAACGGTGTATGCTTGGAGGAAGGGAATGACTTTCTAATGGAGATTTGTTAATTAGAAAGTAAGGTATGGTTTAGTTATTTTATGAGTTTTTTCTTTATGTATTGATTTTAAAATGTTTCTTTTTATTTCATTTGGTGTTTAAGAAAAGAAATTAAATTATGTTACCCAAGGATGAACACAATAATTGAGTTTCAAATAAGATCTTGGAACTCTGAGTGAGTTCTGAGGGCAACTTAAAAAAATCTGTTCTTATCAGTTTAATATCTGATACGTCCCCTATCTGGGGACCATATATTAAATGGATTTTTGAGAACGGGGGCCGATTTCGAAGCTTGCTTCCGTCGCCCTATGCATTGACCCGATATGGCAGTATCTTCGGGTACAGTGCACCACCCCCTTACAGGGTTAAAAAGAAAGATTCCTACTTTCATTGCTACCTGCTTGCTGGCTAGCCAGCTAGCCAGCCCTGTGGGCCTTGCTGCTGCTGCAGCCAAAAAACAAAAGGTGGTGCTGCTGCTGCTTCTGCTGCTTCTGCTTCTGCTTGTGTCTGGCCCCTGTTGGAGCGTCCAGGCACAGGACTTCTGCTGCTGCTGACTAAATGGCCTCCTTAATTGGATCATTTGAGTAGCCAGCACACCTGTGCAGGTAGGGCATGACATGATAGGCAGCTGCCTTGATAGCGGGTGGGTGCTGAATGTTCCTAATTGACAAAATAAGATTAATGCTTATGAAGAAATATAAAATCTCATCCCTTCCCCAATATCGCGCCACACCCCTACCCCTTAATTCCCTGGTTGAACGTGATGGACATATGTCTTTTTTCGACCGTACTAACTATGTAACTATGTAACATAACATGGGGGGGAGGGGGGGGGGGGGGGGGGTCTCCTGGCTGTTCACACAGGTGTGTCATTGCTGTACATTGACCATGCATTGCTTCTGTGGTATTGCAAAGGCAAAGACAAATGCTTCCAGCCATCCATTGCACAAATGGATTGGTCATCAGCTGGCTGTCTATGTCCCGCATCAATATAGACCAAAGTACAGAGGGTTAGGCTATGCTATTGTGCACCTACCTGATGCATCAGAAGGTGCGAGGCCCTTGCTAAATTCTGTGCACAGACTTTGAGATCTATGCTTTAGACTGTATCTAAACCTGCTCCAACATGGACTGACATTCTGGCCTACTTTCAGCCGATGCGACTTGTCTGTCGCTGAACAGTCGCTTTTTATGTATTCAGCACCTATGTATAATGTTGTAAAAATGCTCTAGAAGCTAAAGTCGCAGAAATGTCACACATATTTGGCCTGCAACTTTCTGTGCGACAAATTCAGACAGGAAAAATCAGTATAAATCCTTAGAAAATTATCCCCCAGTGTCTCCATCTGCTGGCGGTATTGAATAAGCATTGCTGCACTGATGGGGTATGCATTAGACGAAAAAAAAGAAGAAAAAGAAGAATAATACGCCCAGAAAAGAGGCGAAAAGGAGAAAAACGTAAAAAAACGTGAAAAAAAAGTAAGAGGAAGAGAAGGGAAAAAAAGGTGGAAATGGGTTTAAAAGTGATTTCGGCGGAGAAATATATATATATATATATATATATATATATATATATATATATATATATATATATGCGCACACACACACATAGATATAAACGTATTCTCCGTTGAGATATTGCAGCCGCTGCTGTGTCCAGGCCCAGGAGCCTTAGCACTGTGCTGTGATGTCACTCAATACCACTGACATCACTAGGTGTAAACAACATCTCTCCTTTGCTGTGTATGTGACTATGGAGCTGTTTGGTGATGTCGTCTATTACGGCCTTCATAGAAGCAACAGGAGATTGTTGCATCCATCTTGAACCCTCAGAACTACAGTGCTATGATGTCACTCACTTCCACAGGCCTTGCAGAGTGTAAACAACAACAACCCAGCTTTGTTGTGTATGTAACCAAAGGGATTTGTGATGTCACCTAGAACCTTCACAGCAGCGACAGCTTTATGAGGAGCATCAGCACTGCTCTGCCTGAGCAGAACCATCACCGCCATAGGTTGTCAAATAACCCGGATTTAACCCACACAGGTAAGTCCAATGGGGTGCAGGCATGTCCTCTATGCTTACAGCTTCCCGTGGGTGTTGGTTTGATACCGTTTGGGGACAGCCAAGGAGGCATCTGCAGGCAACAAAGGTAGGTGTGTGCTTGTGTGTGTGTTTCCTATGCAGATCCTAAGCCCAGTGTCACATGCAAGTAGGAGGAGTAAGAAGGGTTCCTGGCAAATCCGGGTTATGGATTGCATTTAAAAAGGCCCCGTGGGAGTGCAATGGGCCCCTGTCTTGCTGCTTAGCAATAATGGTATGGGTTTAGGTTCTGCTGTGTGTACTGGTGGTTGACTGCCCCCCAGCCCAGAGTGTGCATGGAAAATTGTCTGGCAGCCTCCCTGACAGCAAGCAGTGATAGTGCCCATGAAGGGGACCTTGTTGGGCCCGCCCCTTTCACGGTTATCGCTTCTCGGCCTTTTGGCTAAGATCAAGTGTAGTATCTGTTCTTATCAGTTTAATATCTGATACGTCCCCTATCTGGGGACCATATATTAAATGGATTTTTGAGAACGGGGGCCGATTTCGAAGCTTGCTTCCGTCGCCCTATGCATTGACCCGATATGGCAGTATCTTCGGGTACAGTGCACCACCCCCTTACAGGGTTAAAAAGAAAGATTCCTACTTTCATTGCTACCTGCTTGCTGGCTAGCCAGCTAGCCAGCCCTGTGGGCCTTGCTGCTGCTGCAGCCAAAAAACAAAAGGTGGTGCTGCTGCTGCTTCTGCTGCTTCTGCTTCTGCTTGTGTCTGGCCCCTGTTGGAGCGTCCAGGCACAGGACTTCTGCTGCTGCTGACTAAATGGCCTCCTTAATTGGATCATTTGAGTAGCCAGCACACCTGTGCAGGTAGGGCATGACATGATAGGCAGCTGCCTTGATAGCGGGTGGGTGCTGAATGTTCCTAATTGACAAAATAAGATTAATGCTTATGAAGAAATATAAAATCTCATCCCTTCCCCAATATCGCGCCACACCCCTACCCCTTAATTCCCTGGTTGAACGTGATGGACATATGTCTTTTTTCGACCGTACTAACTATGTAACTATGTAACATAACATGGGGGGGGGGGGGGGGGGGGGTCTCCTGGCTGTTCACACAGGTGTGTCATTGCTGTACATTGACCATGCATTGCTTCTGTGGTATTGCAAAGGCAAAGACAAATGCTTCCAGCCATCCATTGCACTAATGGATTGGTCATCAGCTGGCTGTCTATGTCCCGCATCAATATAGACCAAAGTACAGAGGGTTAGGCTATGCTATTGTGCACCTACCTGATGCATCAGAAGGTGCGAGGCCCTTGCTAAATTCTGTGCACAGACTTTGAGATCTATGCTTTAGACTGTATCTAAACCTGCTCCAACATGGACTGACATTCTGGCCTACTTTCAGCCGATGCGACTTGTCTGTCGCTGAACAGTCGCTTTTTATGTATTCAGCACCTATGTATAATGTTGTAAAAATGCTCTAGAAGCTAAAGTCGCAGAAATGTCACACATATTTGGCCTGCAACTTTCTGTGCGACAAATTCAGACAGGAAAAATCAGTATAAATCCTTAGAAAATTATCCCCCAGTGTCTCCATCTGCTGGCGGTATTGAATAAGCATTGCTGCACTGATGGGGTATGCATTAGACGAAAAAAAAGAAGAAAAAGAAGAATAATACGCCCAGAAAAGAGGCGAAAAGGAGAAAAACGTAAAAAAACGTGAAAAAAAAGTAAGAGGAAGAGAAGGGAAAAAAAGGTGGAAATGGGTTTAAAAGTGATTTCGGCGGAGAAATATATATATATATATATATATATATATATATATATGCGCACACACACACATAGATATAAACGTATTCTCCGTTGAGATATTGCAGCCGCTGCTGTGTCCAGGCCCAGGAGCCTTAGCACTGTGCTGTGATGTCACTCAATACCACTGACATCACTAGGTGTAAACAACATCTCTCCTTTGCTGTGTATGTGACTATGGAGCTGTTTGGTGATGTCGTCTATTACGGCCTTCATAGAAGCAACAGGAGATTGTTGCATCCATCTTGAACCCTCAGAACTACAGTGCTATGATGTCACTCACTTCCACAGGCCTTGCAGAGTGTAAACAACAACAACCCAGCTTTGTTGTGTATGTAACCAAAGGGATTTGTGATGTCACCTAGAACCTTCACAGCAGCGACAGCTTTATGAGGAGCATCAGCACTGCTCTGCCTGAGCAGAACCATCACCGCCATAGGTTGTCAAATAACCCGGATTTAACCCACACAGGTAAGTCCAATGGGGTGCAGGCATGTCCTCTATGCTTACAGCTTCCCGTGGGTGTTGGTTTGATACCGTTTGGGGACAGCCAAGGAGGCATCTGCAGGCAACAAAGGTAGGTGTGTGCTTGTGTGTGTGTTTCCTATGCAGATCCTAAGCCCAGTGTCACATGCAAGTAGGAGGAGTAAGAAGGGTTCCTGGCAAATCCGGGTTATGGATTGCATTTAAAAAGGCCCCGTGGGAGTGCAATGGGCCCCTGTCTTGCTGCTTAGCAATAATGGTATGGGTTTAGGTTCTGCTGTGTGTACTGGTGGTTGACTGCCCCCCAGCCCAGAGTGTGCATGGAAAATTGTCTGGCAGCCTCCCTGACAGCAAGCAGTGATAGTGCCCATGAAGGGGACCTTGTTGGGCCCGCCCCTTTCACGGTTATCGCTTCTCGGCCTTTTGGCTAAGATCAAGTGTAGTATCTGTTCTTATCAGTTTAATATCTGATACGTCCCCTATCTGGGGACCATATATTAAATGGATTTTTGAGAACGGGGGCCGATTTCGAAGCTTGCTTCCGTCGCCCTATGCATTGACCCGATATGGCAGTATCTTCGGGTACAGTGCACCACCCCCTTACAGGGTTAAAAAGAAAGATTCCTACTTTCATTGCTACCTGCTTGCTGGCTAGCCAGCTAGCCAGCCCTGTGGGCCTTGCTGCTGCTGCAGCCAAAAAACAAAAGGTGGTGCTGCTGCTGCTTCTGCTGCTTCTGCTTCTGCTTGTGTCTGGCCCCTGTTGGAGCGTCCAGGCACAGGACTTCTGCTGCTGCTGACTAAATGGCCTCCTTAATTGGATCATTTGAGTAGCCAGCACACCTGTGCAGGTAGGGCATGACATGATAGGCAGCTGCCTTGATAGCGGGTGGGTGCTGAATGTTCCTAATTGACAAAATAAGATTAATGCTTATGAAGAAATATAAAATCTCATCCCTTCCCCAATATCGCGCCACACCCCTACCCCTTAATTCCCTGGTTGAACGTGATGGACATATGTCTTTTTTCGACCGTACTAACTATGTAACTATGTAACATAACATGGGGGGGGGGGGTCTCCTGGCTGTTCACACAGGTGTGTCATTGCTGTACATTGACCATGCATTGCTTCTGTGGTATTGCAAAGGCAAAGACAAATGCTTCCAGCCATCCATTGCACTAATGGATTGGTCATCAGCTGGCTGTCTATGTCCCGCATCAATATAGACCAAAGTACAGAGGGTTAGGCTATGCTATTGTGCACCTACCTGATGCATCAGAAGGTGCGAGGCCCTTGCTAAATTCTGTGCACAGACTTTGAGATCTATGCTTTAGACTGTATCTAAACCTGCTCCAACATGGACTGACATTCTGGCCTACTTTCAGCCGATGCGACTTGTCTGTCGCTGAACAGTCGCTTTTTATGTATTCAGCACCTATGTATAATGTTGTAAAAATGCTCTAGAAGCTAAAGTCGCAGAAATGTCACACATATTTGGCCTGCAACTTTCTGTGCAACAAATTCAGACAGGAAAAATCAGTATAAATCCTTAGAAAATTATCCCCCAGTGTCTCCATCTGCTGGCGGTATTGAATAAGCATTGCTGCACTGATGGGGTATGCATTAGACGAAAAAAAAGAAGAAAAAGAAGAATAATACGCCCAGAAAAGAGGCGAAAAGGAGAAAAACGTAAAAAAACGTGAAAAAAAAGTAAGAGGAAGAGAAGGGAAAAAAAGGTGGAAATGGGTTTAAAAGTGATTTCGGCGGAGAAATATATATATATATATATATATATATATATATATATGCGCACACACACACATAGATATAAACGTATTCTCCGTTGAGATATTGCAGCCGCTGCTGTGTCCAGGCCCAGGAGCCTTAGCACTGTGCTGTGATGTCACTCAATACCACTGACATCACTAGGTGTAAACAACATCTCTCCTTTGCTGTGTATGTGACTATGGAGCTGTTTGGTGATGTCGTCTATTACGGCCTTCATAGAAGCAACAGGAGATTGTTGCATCCATCTTGAACCCTCAGAACTACAGTGCTATGATGTCACTCACTTCCACAGGCCTTGCAGAGTGTAAACAACAACAACCCAGCTTTGTTGTGTATGTAACCAAAGGGATTTGTGATGTCACCTAGAACCTTCACAGCAGCGACAGCTTTATGAGGAGCATCAGCACTGCTCTGCCTGAGCAGAACCATCACCGCCATAGGTTGTCAAATAACCCGGATTTAACCCACACAGGTAAGTCCAATGGGGTGCAGGCATGTCCTCTATGCTTACAGCTTCCCGTGGGTGTTGGTTTGATACCGTTTGGGGACAGCCAAGGAGGCATCTGCAGGCAACAAAGGTAGGTGTGTGCTTGTGTGTGTGTTTCCTATGCAGATCCTAAGCCCAGTGTCACATGCAAGTAGGAGGAGTAAGAAGGGTTCCTGGCAAATCCGGGTTATGGATTGCATTTAAAAAGGCCCCGTGGGAGTGCAATGGGCCCCTGTCTTGCTGCTTAGCAATAATGGTATGGGTTTAGGTTCTGCTGTGTGTACTGGTGGTTGACTGCCCCCCAGCCCAGAGTGTGCATGGAAAATTGTCTGGCAGCCTCCCTGACAGCAAGCAGTGATAGTGCCCATGAAGGGGACCTTGTTGGGCCCGCCCCTTTCACGGTTATCGCTTCTCGGCCTTTTGGCTAAGATCAAGTGTAGTTCTGCTCACTTGGTCTGGCCAGAGGGTGTCTGGGGTACCCGGCTCCTTTGCCTGGGGGGATCGTCCTTCTTAACGGAGGGACTTCACCCCCCTGCTGCTATTAGGGAGCCGGCCTAGTCCCCAGACAACGGGAGGCGATCCACACCCACCTACCTGCTTGCGTGGGGGAGGTGCCTGGATACCTTGGAGATGGCTGAAGATCGTGGATCTGCTTCTGAAGGTGTACCATCCTTCGCAAGATTACGGAATGGAGTGCGGATTTCCTTGCAGGATGTGCGGAAAAAGGAGAGAGGCCTGGTATTCGTGGTCGAGGATGTTTTGTTCAAGCTCTTGGAGATCAGGAAGGAACAAATTCTTTCCATGCTGGAATTTCCAAAGAGTGGATACTATGATGTTGTGCTTATGTCAGAAGAGGACTATGATGTATTCTGGAGCCGTTTTCAGCAAAGGAAAGGAAGTTCGGTCCTGGAAGGAGTGGGGATAATTCCACACTTCCCTCGCAGAGAAAGACTGGTGACTGTAAGAATGTACAGCCCATATACACCAGAAGAAGACATTGTTACTTTCCTGTTAAGATTTTGTGATAATGTATTGCCCAAAGGTAAGATTTTGAACCAGTTTGGATTATGGACTACCAAATGGAAGTTTGAAGTAAAATTTAAAGAAACGGTGGATGGTAAGCTAATAGTCCCGCCAGGGCGGTTTAAAATTGGAACGGTAAACGGTGACTTGTTTTTCTCCGGCATGCAAGAGTTTTGCCGTAAGTGTAAGCAGTATGGCCATAGTAAGGACGTATGTACATTCCTGTGGTGCTTCAAGTGCCAAGAAGAAGGTCATGAGGCGGAGAATTGTGAGAAGAAGAAGAAGTGCCATCTGTGTGGGAATGAGGGCCATCTTCTTGGCTCTTGTCCCAAGAAAAAGGTTGGGAAAAAAGAGGCGGTTAAAAGAAGCCGAGAGGAAGTAGTTGAAGCAAAAGAGCCTGAGCTAGAACAGGTTCCAATAAGAAGAGCAGCGGAACAGAAGAAAAAGAAAGAGGTGGAAGAGTTTGTGCCGTCACAATATGGTGGTGTGCTTGGAAGTTTATTGGAGAATCTGTCAGAAACAGAAAGACGGACATTTGATAAAGAAATGATTGAGCTAAAAGCAAGATTTAAGTCACGGGAGGAGGAGGTGCGGGACAAAGTTTATTTTTCTTTTAAGGCGGATATGAATCGTTTCATTGAAGCGTATAAAATTCCAGCCTGGTTGGCATCTCAAGCCAAGAGTGATGTGACTAGAGGGAATATCAGTCTAGGTTTGATTGATTTCCTAACGGTGTATGCTTGGAGGAAGGGAATGACTTTCTAATGGAGATTTGTTAATTAGAAAGTAAGGTATGGTTTAGTTATTTTATGAGTTTTTTCTTTATGTATTGATTTTAAAATGTTTCTTTTTATTTCATTTGGTGTTTAAGAAAAGAAATTAAATTATGTTACCCAAGGATGAACACAATAATTGAGTTTCAAATAAGATCTTGGAACTCTGAGTGAGTTCTGAGGGCAACTTAAAAAAATCTGTTCTTATCAGTTTAATATCTGATACGTCCCCTATCTGGGGACCATATATTAAATGGATTTTTGAGAACGGGGGCCGATTTCGAAGCTTGCTTCCGTCGCCCTATGCATTGACCCGATATGGCAGTATCTTCGGGTACAGTGCACCACCCCCTTACAGGGTTAAAAAGAAAGATTCCTACTTTCATTGCTACCTGCTTGCTGGCTAGCCAGCTAGCCAGCCCTGTGGGCCTTGCTGCTGCTGCAGCCAAAAAACAAAAGGTGGTGCTGCTGCTGCTTCTGCTGCTTCTGCTTCTGCTTGTGTCTGGCCCCTGTTGGAGCGTCCAGGCACAGGACTTCTGCTGCTGCTGACTAAATGGCCTCCTTAATTGGATCATTTGAGTAGCCAGCACACCTGTGCAGGTAGGGCATGACATGATAGGCAGCTGCCTTGATAGCGGGTGGGTGCTGAATGTTCCTAATTGACAAAATAAGATTAATGCTTATGAAGAAATATAAAATCTCATCCCTTCCCCAATATCGCGCCACACCCCTACCCCTTAATTCCCTGGTTGAACGTGATGGACATATGTCTTTTTTCGACCGTACTAACTATGTAACTATGTAACATAACATGGGGGGGAGGGGGGGGGGGGGGGGGTCTCCTGGCTGTTCACACAGGTGTGTCATTGCTGTACATTGACCATGCATTGCTTCTGTGGTATTGCAAAGGCAAAGACAAATGCTTCCAGCCATCCATTGCACAAATGGATTGGTCATCAGCTGGCTGTCTATGTCCCGCATCAATATAGACCAAAGTACAGAGGGTTAGGCTATGCTATTGTGCACCTACCTGATGCATCAGAAGGTGCGAGGCCCTTGCTAAATTCTGTGCACAGACTTTGAGATCTATGCTTTAGACTGTATCTAAACCTGCTCCAACATGGACTGACATTCTGGCCTACTTTCAGCCGATGCGACTTGTCTGTCGCTGAACAGTCGCTTTTTATGTATTCAGCACCTATGTATAATGTTGTAAAAATGCTCTAGAAGCTAAAGTCGCAGAAATGTCACACATATTTGGCCTGCAACTTTCTGTGCGACAAATTCAGACAGGAAAAATCAGTATAAATCCTTAGAAAATTATCCCCCAGTGTCTCCATCTGCTGGCGGTATTGAATAAGCATTGCTGCACTGATGGGGTATGCATTAGACGAAAAAAAAGAAGAAAAAGAAGAATAATACGCCCAGAAAAGAGGCGAAAAGGAGAAAAACGTAAAAAAACGTGAAAAAAAAGTAAGAGGAAGAGAAGGGAAAAAAAGGTGGAAATGGGTTTAAAAGTGATTTCGGCGGAGAAATATATATATATATATATATATATATATATATATATATATATATATATGCGCACACACACACATAGATATAAACGTATTCTCCGTTGAGATATTGCAGCCGCTGCTGTGTCCAGGCCCAGGAGCCTTAGCACTGTGCTGTGATGTCACTCAATACCACTGACATCACTAGGTGTAAACAACATCTCTCCTTTGCTGTGTATGTGACTATGGAGCTGTTTGGTGATGTCGTCTATTACGGCCTTCATAGAAGCAACAGGAGATTGTTGCATCCATCTTGAACCCTCAGAACTACAGTGCTATGATGTCACTCACTTCCACAGGCCTTGCAGAGTGTAAACAACAACAACCCAGCTTTGTTGTGTATGTAACCAAAGGGATTTGTGATGTCACCTAGAACCTTCACAGCAGCGACAGCTTTATGAGGAGCATCAGCACTGCTCTGCCTGAGCAGAACCATCACCGCCATAGGTTGTCAAATAACCCGGATTTAACCCACACAGGTAAGTCCAATGGGGTGCAGGCATGTCCTCTATGCTTACAGCTTCCCGTGGGTGTTGGTTTGATACCGTTTGGGGACAGCCAAGGAGGCATCTGCAGGCAACAAAGGTAGGTGTGTGCTTGTGTGTGTGTTTCCTATGCAGATCCTAAGCCCAGTGTCACATGCAAGTAGGAGGAGTAAGAAGGGTTCCTGGCAAATCCGGGTTATGGATTGCATTTAAAAAGGCCCCGTGGGAGTGCAATGGGCCCCTGTCTTGCTGCTTAGCAATAATGGTATGGGTTTAGGTTCTGCTGTGTGTACTGGTGGTTGACTGCCCCCCAGCCCAGAGTGTGCATGGAAAATTGTCTGGCAGCCTCCCTGACAGCAAGCAGTGATAGTGCCCATGAAGGGGACCTTGTTGGGCCCGCCCCTTTCACGGTTATCGCTTCTCGGCCTTTTGGCTAAGATCAAGTGTAGTATCTGTTCTTATCAGTTTAATATCTGATACGTCCCCTATCTGGGGACCATATATTAAATGGATTTTTGAGAACGGGGGCCGATTTCGAAGCTTGCTTCCGTCGCCCTATGCATTGACCCGATATGGCAGTATCTTCGGGTACAGTGCACCACCCCCTTACAGGGTTAAAAAGAAAGATTCCTACTTTCATTGCTACCTGCTTGCTGGCTAGCCAGCTAGCCAGCCCTGTGGGCCTTGCTGCTGCTGCAGCCAAAAAACAAAAGGTGGTGCTGCTGCTGCTTCTGCTGCTTCTGCTTCTGCTTGTGTCTGGCCCCTGTTGGAGCGTCCAGGCACAGGACTTCTGCTGCTGCTGACTAAATGGCCTCCTTAATTGGATCATTTGAGTAGCCAGCACACCTGTGCAGGTAGGGCATGACATGATAGGCAGCTGCCTTGATAGCGGGTGGGTGCTGAATGTTCCTAATTGACAAAATAAGATTAATGCTTATGAAGAAATATAAAATCTCATCCCTTCCCCAATATCGCGCCACACCCCTACCCCTTAATTCCCTGGTTGAACGTGATGGACATATGTCTTTTTTCGACCGTACTAACTATGTAACTATGTAACATAACATGGGGGGGGGGGGGGGGGGGGTCTCCTGGCTGTTCACACAGGTGTGTCATTGCTGTACATTGACCATGCATTGCTTCTGTGGTATTGCAAAGGCAAAGACAAATGCTTCCAGCCATCCATTGCACTAATGGATTGGTCATCAGCTGGCTGTCTATGTCCCGCATCAATATAGACCAAAGTACAGAGGGTTAGGCTATGCTATTGTGCACCTACCTGATGCATCAGAAGGTGCGAGGCCCTTGCTAAATTCTGTGCACAGACTTTGAGATCTATGCTTTAGACTGTATCTAAACCTGCTCCAACATGGACTGACATTCTGGCCTACTTTCAGCCGATGCGACTTGTCTGTCGCTGAACAGTCGCTTTTTATGTATTCAGCACCTATGTATAATGTTGTAAAAATGCTCTAGAAGCTAAAGTCGCAGAAATGTCACACATATTTGGCCTGCAACTTTCTGTGCGACAAATTCAGACAGGAAAAATCAGTATAAATCCTTAGAAAATTATCCCCCAGTGTCTCCATCTGCTGGCGGTATTGAATAAGCATTGCTGCACTGATGGGGTATGCATTAGACGAAAAAAAAGAAGAAAAAGAAGAATAATACGCCCAGAAAAGAGGCGAAAAGGAGAAAAACGTAAAAAAACGTGAAAAAAAAGTAAGAGGAAGAGAAGGGAAAAAAAGGTGGAAATGGGTTTAAAAGTGATTTCGGCGGAGAAATATATATATATATATATATATATATATATATATATGCGCACACACACACATAGATATAAACGTATTCTCCGTTGAGATATTGCAGCCGCTGCTGTGTCCAGGCCCAGGAGCCTTAGCACTGTGCTGTGATGTCACTCAATACCACTGACATCACTAGGTGTAAACAACATCTCTCCTTTGCTGTGTATGTGACTATGGAGCTGTTTGGTGATGTCGTCTATTACGGCCTTCATAGAAGCAACAGGAGATTGTTGCATCCATCTTGAACCCTCAGAACTACAGTGCTATGATGTCACTCACTTCCACAGGCCTTGCAGAGTGTAAACAACAACAACCCAGCTTTGTTGTGTATGTAACCAAAGGGATTTGTGATGTCACCTAGAACCTTCACAGCAGCGACAGCTTTATGAGGAGCATCAGCACTGCTCTGCCTGAGCAGAACCATCACCGCCATAGGTTGTCAAATAACCCGGATTTAACCCACACAGGTAAGTCCAATGGGGTGCAGGCATGTCCTCTATGCTTACAGCTTCCCGTGGGTGTTGGTTTGATACCGTTTGGGGACAGCCAAGGAGGCATCTGCAGGCAACAAAGGTAGGTGTGTGCTTGTGTGTGTGTTTCCTATGCAGATCCTAAGCCCAGTGTCACATGCAAGTAGGAGGAGTAAGAAGGGTTCCTGGCAAATCCGGGTTATGGATTGCATTTAAAAAGGCCCCGTGGGAGTGCAATGGGCCCCTGTCTTGCTGCTTAGCAATAATGGTATGGGTTTAGGTTCTGCTGTGTGTACTGGTGGTTGACTGCCCCCCAGCCCAGAGTGTGCATGGAAAATTGTCTGGCAGCCTCCCTGACAGCAAGCAGTGATAGTGCCCATGAAGGGGACCTTGTTGGGCCCGCCCCTTTCACGGTTATCGCTTCTCGGCCTTTTGGCTAAGATCAAGTGTAGTATCTGTTCTTATCAGTTTAATATCTGATACGTCCCCTATCTGGGGACCATATATTAAATGGATTTTTGAGAACGGGGGCCGATTTCGAAGCTTGCTTCCGTCGCCCTATGCATTGACCCGATATGGCAGTATCTTCGGGTACAGTGCACCACCCCCTTACAGGGTTAAAAAGAAAGATTCCTACTTTCATTGCTACCTGCTTGCTGGCTAGCCAGCTAGCCAGCCCTGTGGGCCTTGCTGCTGCTGCAGCCAAAAAACAAAAGGTGGTGCTGCTGCTGCTTCTGCTGCTTCTGCTTCTGCTTGTGTCTGGCCCCTGTTGGAGCGTCCAGGCACAGGACTTCTGCTGCTGCTGACTAAATGGCCTCCTTAATTGGATCATTTGAGTAGCCAGCACACCTGTGCAGGTAGGGCATGACATGATAGGCAGCTGCCTTGATAGCGGGTGGGTGCTGAATGTTCCTAATTGACAAAATAAGATTAATGCTTATGAAGAAATATAAAATCTCATCCCTTCCCCAATATCGCGCCACACCCCTACCCCTTAATTCCCTGGTTGAACGTGATGGACATATGTCTTTTTTCGACCGTACTAACTATGTAACTATGTAACATAACATGGGGGGGGGGGGGTCTCCTGGCTGTTCACACAGGTGTGTCATTGCTGTACATTGACCATGCATTGCTTCTGTGGTATTGCAAAGGCAAAGACAAATGCTTCCAGCCATCCATTGCACTAATGGATTGGTCATCAGCTGGCTGTCTATGTCCCGCATCAATATAGACCAAAGTACAGAGGGTTAGGCTATGCTATTGTGCACCTACCTGATGCATCAGAAGGTGCGAGGCCCTTGCTAAATTCTGTGCACAGACTTTGAGATCTATGCTTTAGACTGTATCTAAACCTGCTCCAACATGGACTGACATTCTGGCCTACTTTCAGCCGATGCGACTTGTCTGTCGCTGAACAGTCGCTTTTTATGTATTCAGCACCTATGTATAATGTTGTAAAAATGCTCTAGAAGCTAAAGTCGCAGAAATGTCACACATATTTGGCCTGCAACTTTCTGTGCAACAAATTCAGACAGGAAAAATCAGTATAAATCCTTAGAAAATTATCCCCCAGTGTCTCCATCTGCTGGCGGTATTGAATAAGCATTGCTGCACTGATGGGGTATGCATTAGACGAAAAAAAAGAAGAAAAAGAAGAATAATACGCCCAGAAAAGAGGCGAAAAGGAGAAAAACGTAAAAAAACGTGAAAAAAAAGTAAGAGGAAGAGAAGGGAAAAAAAGGTGGAAATGGGTTTAAAAGTGATTTCGGCGGAGAAATATATATATATATATATATATATATATATATATATGCGCACACACACACATAGATATAAACGTATTCTCCGTTGAGATATTGCAGCCGCTGCTGTGTCCAGGCCCAGGAGCCTTAGCACTGTGCTGTGATGTCACTCAATACCACTGACATCACTAGGTGTAAACAACATCTCTCCTTTGCTGTGTATGTGACTATGGAGCTGTTTGGTGA
>NW_026608429.1:0-69514 GCF_029499605.1 Hyla sarda
TCTATACATTATCTGTACTCAGAGAGTTATCACTGTTATCTGTGGTGTTACATAGGACTGCAGGTCACATCTATACATTATCTGTACTCAGAGAGTTATCACTGTTATCTGTGGTGTTACATAGGACTGCAGGTCACATCTATACATTATCTGTACTCAGAGAGATATCACTGTGTTATCTGTGGTGTTACATAGGACTGCAGGTCACATCTATACATTATCTGTACTCAGAGAGTTATCACTGTGTTATCTGTGGTGTTACATAGGACTGCAGGTCACATCTATACATTATCTGTACTCAGAGAGTTATCACTGTTATCTGTGGTGTTACATAGGACTGCAGGTCACATCTATACATTATCTGTACTCAGAGAGTTATCACTGTGTTATCTGTGGTGTTACATAGGACTGCAGGTCACATCTATACATTATCTGTACTCAGAGAGTTATCACTGTTATCTGTGGTGTTACATAGGACTGCAGGTCACATCTATACATTATCTGTACTCAGAGAGATATCACTGTTATCTGTGGTGTTACATAGGACTGCAGGTCACATCTATACATTATCTGTACTCAGAGAGTTATCACTGTGTTATCTGTGGTGTTACATAGGACTGCAGGTCACATCTATACATTATCTGTACTCAGAGAGTTATCACTGTTATCTGTGGTGTTACATAGGACTGCAGGTCACATCTATACATTATCTGTACTCATAGAGTTATCACTGTTATCTGTGGTGTTACATAGGACTGCAGGTCACATCTATACATTATCTGTACTCAGAGAGTTATCACTGTTATCTGTGGTGTTACATAGGACTGCAGGTCACATCTACTACATTATCTGTACTCAGAGAGTTATCACTGTTATCTGTGGTGTTACATAGGACTGCAGGTCACATCTATACATTATCTGTACTCAGAGAGTTATCACTGTTATCTGTGGTGTTACATAGGACTGCAGGTCACATCTATACATTATCTGTACTCAGAGAGTTATCACTGTTATCTGTGGTGTTACATAGGACTGCAGGTCACATCTATACATTATCTGTACTCAGAGAGTTATCACTGTTATCTGTGGTGTTACATAGGACTGCAGGTCACATCTACTACATTATCTGTACTCAGAGAGTAATCACTGTTATCTGTGGTGTTACATAGGACTGCAGGTCACATCTATACATTATCTGTACTCAGAGAGTTATCACTGTGTTATCTGTGGTGTTACATAGGACTGCAGGTCACATCTATACATTATCTGTACTCAGAGAGTTATCACTGTTATCTGTGGTGTTACATAGGACTGCAGGTCACATCTATACATTATCTGTACTCAGAGAGTTATCACTGTGTTATCTGTGGTGTTACATAGGACTGCAGGTCACATCTATACATTATCTGTACTCAGAGAGTTATCACTGTGTTATCTGTGGTGTTACATAGGACTGCAGGTCACATCTATACATTATCTGTACTCAGAGAGTTATCACTGTTATCTGTGGTGTTACATAGGACTGCAGGTCACATCTATACATTATCTGTACTCAGAGAGTTATCACTGTGTTATCTGTGGTGTTACATAGGACTGCAGGTCACATCTATACATTATCTGTACTCAGAGAGTTATCACTGTTATCTGTGGTGTTACATAGGACTGCAGGTCACATCTATACATTATCTGTACTCAGAGAGATATCACTGTTATCTGTGGTGTTACATAGGACTGCAGGTCACATCTATACATTATCTGTACTCAGAGAGTTATCACTGTGTTATCTGTGGTGTTACATAGGACTGCAGGTCACATCTATACATTATCTGTACTCAGAGAGATATCACTGTTATCTGTGGTGTTACATAGGACTGCAGGTCACATCTATACATTATCTGTACTCAGAGAGTTATCACTGTGTTATCTGTGGTGTTACATAGGACTGCAGGTCACATCTATACATTATCTGTACTCAGAGAGTTATCACTGTGTTATCTGTGGTGTTACATAGGACTGAAGGTCACATCTATACATTATCTGTACTCAGAGAGTTATCGCTGTGTTATCTGTGGTGTTACATAGGACTGCAGGTCACATCTATACATTATCTGTACTCAGAGAGTTATCACTGTTATCTGTGGTGTTACATAGGACTGCAGGTCACATCTACTACATTCTCTGTACTCAGAGAGTTATCACTGTTATCTGTGGTGTTACATAGGACTGCAGGTCACATCTATACATTATCTGTACTCAGAGAGTTATCACTGTTATCTGTAGTGTTACATAGGACTGCAGGTCACATCTATACATTATCTGTACTCAGAGAGTTATCACTGTTATCTGTGGTGTTACATAGGACTGCAGGTCACATCTATACATTATCTGTACTCAGAGAGTTATCACTGTGTTATCTGTGGTGTTACATAGGACTGCAGGTCACTTCTATACATTATCTGTACTCAGAGAGTTATCACTGTGTTATCTGTGGTGTTACATAGGACTGCAGGTCACATCTATACATTATCTGTACTCGGAGAGTTATCACTGTTATCTGTGGTGTTACATAGGACTGCAGGTCACATCTACTACATTATCTGTACTCAGAGAGTTATCACTGTGTTATCTGTGGTGTTACATAGGACTGCAGGTCACATCTATACATTATCTGTACTCAGAGAGTTATCACTGTGTTATCTGTGGTGTTACATAGGACTGCAGGTCACATCTATACATTATCTGTACTCAGAGAGTTATCACTGTTATCTGTGGTGTTACATAGGACTGCAGGTCACATCTACTACATTATCTGTACTCAGAGAGTTATCACTGTGTTATCTGTGGTGTTACATAGGACTGCAGGTCACATCTATACATTATCTGTACTCAGAGAGTTATCACTGTGTTATCTGTGGTGTTACATAGGACTGCAGGTCACATCTATACATTATCTGTACTCAGAGAGTTATCACTGTGTTATCTGTGGTGTTACATAGGACTGCAGGTCACATCTATACATTATCTGTACTCAGAGAGTTATCACTGTGTTATCTGTGGTGTTACATAGGACTGCAGGTCACATCTAATGCATTATCTGTACTCAGAGAGTTCTCACTGTTATCTGTGGTGTTACATAGGACTGCAGGTCACATCTATACATTATCTGTACTCAGAGAGTTATCACTGTGTTATCTGTGGTGTTACATAGGACTGCAGGTGACATCTATACATTATCTGTACTCAGAGTTATCACTGTTATCTGTGGTGTTACATAGGACTGCAGGTCACATCTATACATTATCTGTACTCAGAGAGTTATCACTGTTATCTGTGGTGTTACATAGGACTGCAGGTCACATCTACTACATTATCTATACTCAGAGAGTTATCACTGTGTTATCTGTGATGTTACATAGGACTGCAGGTCACATCTATACATTATCTGTACTCAGAGAGTTATCACTGTGTTATCTGTGGTGTTACATAGGACTGCAGGTCACATCTACTACATTATCTGTACTCAGAGAGTTATCACTGTTATCTGTGGTGTTACATAGGACTGCAGGTCACATCTATACATTATCTGTACTCAGAGAGTTATAACTGTTATCTGTGGTGTTACATAGGACTGCAGGTCACATCTATACATTATCTGTACTCAGAGAGTTATCACTGTTATCTGTGGTGTTACATAGGACTGCAGGTCACATCTATACATTATCTGTACTCAGAGAGTTATCACTGTTATCTGTGGTGTTACATAGGACTGCTGGTCACATCTACTACATTATCTGTACTCAGAGAGTTATCACTGTTATCTGTGGTGTTACATAGGACTGCAGGTCACATCTATACATTATCTGTACTCAGAGAGTTATCACTGTGTTATCTGTGGTGTTACATAGGACTGCAGGTCACATCTATACATTATCTGTACTCAGAGAGTTATCACTGTGTTATCTGTGGTGTTACATAGGACTGCAGGTCACGTCTATACATTATCTGTACTCAGGGAGTTATCACTGTTATCTGTGGTGTTACATAGGACTGCAGGTCACATCTATATATTATCTGTACTCAGAGAGTTATCACTGTTATCTGTGGTGTTACATAGGACTGCAGGTCACATCTATACATTATCTGTACTCAGAGAGTTATCACTGTTATCTGTGGTGTTACATAGGACTGCAGGTCACATCTATACATTATCTGTACTCAGAGAGATATCACTGTGTTATCTGTGGTGTTACATAGGACTGCAGGTCACATCTATACATTATCTGTACTCAGAGAGTTATCACTGTGTTATCTGTGGTGTTACATAGGACTGCAGGTCACATCTATACATTATCTGTACTCAGAGAGTTATCACTGTTATCTGTGGTGTTACATAGGACTGCAGGTCACATCTATACATTATCTGTACTCAGAGAGTTATCACTGTGTTATCTGTGGTGTTACATAGGACTGCAGGTCACATCTATACATTATCTGTACTCAGAGAGTTATCACTGTTATCTGTGGTGTTACATAGGACTGCAGGTCACATCTATACATTATCTGTACTCAGAGAGATATCACTGTTATCTGTGGTGTTACATAGGACTGCAGGTCACATCTATACATTATCTGTACTCAGAGAGTTATCACTGTGTTATCTGTGGTGTTACATAGGACTGCAGGTCACATCTATACATTATCTGTACTCAGAGAGATATCACTGTTATCTGTGGTGTTACATAGGACTGCAGGTCACATCTATACATTATCTGTACTCAGAGAGTTATCACTGTTATCTGTAGTGTTACATAGGACTGCAGGTCACATCTATACATTATCTGTACTCAGAGAGTTATCACTGTTATCTGTGGTGTTACATAGGACTGCAGGTCACATCTATACATTATCTGTACTCAGAGAGTTATCACTGTGTATCTGTGGTGTTACATAGGACTGCAGGTCACTTCTATACATTATCTGTACTCAGAGAGTTATCACTGTGTTATCTGTGGTGTTACATAGGACTGCAGGTCACATCTATACATTATCTGTACTCGGAGAGTTATCACTGTTATCTGTGGTGTTACATAGGACTGCAGGTCACATCTACTACATTATCTGTACTCAGAGAGTTATCACTGTTATCTGTGGTGTTACATAGGACTGCAGGTCACATCTATACATTATCTGTACTCAGAGAGTTATCACTGTGTTATCTGTGGTGTTACATAGGACTGCAGGTCACATCTATACATTATCTGTACTCAAAGAGTTATCACTGTGTTATCTGTGGTGTTACATAGGACTGCAGGTCACATCTATACATTATCTGTACTCAGAGAGTTATCACTGTTATCTGTGGTGTTACATAGGACTGCAGGTCACATCTACTACATTATCTGTACTCAGAGAGTTATCACTGTGTTATCTGTGGTGTTACATAGGACTGCAGGTCACATCTATACATTATCTGTACTCAGAGAGTTATCACTGTTATCTGTGGTGTTACATAGGACTGCAGGTCACATCTATACATTATCTGTACCCAGAGAGTTATCACTGTTATCTGTGGTGTTACATAGGACTGCAGGTCACATCTATACATTATCTGTACTCAGAGAGTTATCACTGTTATCTGTGGTGTTACATAGGACTGCAGGTCACATCTATACATTATCTGTACTCAGAGAGTTATCACTGCGTTACCTGTGGCGTTACATAGGACTGCAGGTCACATCACTACATTATCTGTACTCAGAGAGTTATCACTGTTATCTGTGGTGTTACATAGGACTGCAGATCTCATCTATACATTATCTGTACTCAGAGAGATATCACTGTTATCTGTGGTGTTACATAGGACTGCAGGTCACATCTATACATTATCTGTACTCAGAGAGTTATCACTGTGTTATCTGTGGTGTTACATAGGACTGCAGGTCACATCTATACATTATCTGTACTCAGAGAGTTATCACTTTGTTATCTGTGGTGTTACATAGGACTGCAGGTCACATCTATACATTATCTGTACTCAGAGAGTTATCACTGTGTTATCTGTGGTGTTACATAGGACTGCAGGTCACATCTATACATTATCTGTACTCAGAGAGTTATCACTGTGTTATCTGTGGTGTTACATAGGACTGCAGGTCACATCTATACATTATCTGTACTCAGAGAGTTATCACTGTTATCTGTGGTGTTACATAGGACTGCAGGTCACATCTATACATTATCTGTACTCAGAGAGTTATCACTGTGTTATCTGTGGTGTTACATAGGACTGCAGGTCACATCTATACATTATCTGTACTCAGAGAGTTATCACTGTTATCTGTGGTGTTACATAGGACTGCAGGTCACATCTATACATTATCTGTACTCAGAGAGTTATCACTGTTATCTGTGGTGTTACATAGGACTGCAGGTCACATCTATACATTATCTGTACTCAGAGAGTTATCACTGTTATCTGTGGTGTTACATAGGACTGCAGGTCACATCTATACATTATCTGTACTCAGAGAGTTATCACTGTGTTATCTGTGGTGTTACATAGGACTGCAGGTCACATCTATACATTATCTGTACCCAGAGAGTTATCACCGTGTTATCTGTGGTGTTACATAGGACTGCAGGTGACATCTATACATTATCTCTACTCAGAGAGTTATCATTGTGTTATCTGTGGTGTTACATAGGACTGCAGGTCACATCTATACATTATCTGTACTCAGAGAGTTATCACTGTTATCTGTGGTGTTACATAGGACTGCAGGTCACATCTACTACATTATCTGTACTCAGAGAGTTATCACTGTTATCTGTGGTGTTACATAGGACTGCAGGTCACATCTATACATTATCTGTACACAGAGAGTTATCACTGTTATCTGTGGTGTTACATAGGACTGCAGGTCACATCTATACATTATCTGTACACAGAGAGTTATCACTGTTATCTGTGGTGTTACATAGGACTGCAGCTCACATATATACATTATCTGTACTCAGAGAGTTATCACTGTTATCTGTGGTGTTACATAGGACTGCAGGTCACATCTATACATTATCTGTACTCAGAGAGATATCACTGTTATCTGTGGTGTTACATAGGACTGCAGGTCACATCTATACATTATCTGTACTCAGAGAGTTATCGCTGTGTTATCTGTGGTGTTACATAGGACTGCAGGTCATACCTATACATTATCTGTACACAGAGAGTTATCACTGTGTTATCTGTGGTGTTACATAGGACTGCAGGTCACATCTATACATTATCTGTACTCAGAGAGTTATCACTGTTATCTGTGGTGTTACATAGGACTGCAGGTCACATCTATACATTATCTGTACTCAGAGAGTTATCACTGTGTTATCTGTGGTGTTACATAGGACTGCAGGTCACATCTATACATTATCTGTACTCAGAGAGTTATCACTGTTATCTGTGGTGTTACATAGGACTGCAGGTCACATCTATACATTATCTGTACTCAGAGAGTTATCACTGTTATCTGTGGTGTTACATAGGACTGCAGGTCACATCTATACATTATCTGTACTCAGAGAGTTATCACTGTTATCTGTGGTGTTACATAGGACTGCAGGTCACATCTATACATTATCTGTACTCAGAGAGTTATCACTGTGTTATCTGTGGTGTTACATAGGACTGCAGGTGACATCTATACATTATCTCTACTCAGAGAGTTATCATTGTGTTATCTGTGGTGTTACATAGGACTGCAGGTCACATCTATACATTATCTGTACTCAGAGAGTTATCACTGTTATCTGTGGTGTTACATAGGACTGCAGGTCACATCTACTACATTATCTGTACACAGAGAGTTATCGCTGTTATCTGTGGTGTTACATAGGACTGCAGCTCACATATATACATTATCTGTACTCAGAGAGTTATCACTGTTATCTGTGGTGTTACATAGGACTGCAGGTCACATCTATACATTATCTGTACTCAGAGAGATATCACTGTTATCTGTGGTGTTACATAGGACTGCAGGTCACATCTATACATTATCTGTACTCAGAGAGTTATCACTGTTATCTGTGGTGTTACATAGGACTGCAGGTCACATCTATACATTATGTGTACTCAGAGAGTTATCACTGTGTTATCTGTGGTGTTACATAGGACTGCAGGTCACATCTATACATTATCTGTACTCAGAGAGTTATCGCTGTGTTATCTGTGGTGTTACATAGGACTGCAGGTCATATCTATACATTATCTGTACACAGAGAGTTATCACTGTGTTATCTGTGGTGTTACATAGGACTGCAGGTCACATCTATACATTATCTGTACTCAGAGAGTTATCACTGTTATCTGTGGTGTTACATAGGACTGCAGGTCACATCTACTACATTCTCTGTACTCAGAGAGTTATCACTGTTATCTGTGGTGTTACTTAGGACTGCAGGTCACATCTATACATTATCTGTACTCAGAGAGTTATCACTGTGTTATCTGTGGTGTTACATAGGACTGCAGGTCACATCTATACATTATCTGTACTCAGAGAGTTATCACTGTTATCTGTAGTGTTACATAGGACTGCAGGTCACATCTATACATTATCTGTACTCAGAGAGTTATCACTGTTATCTGTGGTGTTACATAGGACTGCAGGTCACATCTATACATTATCTGTACTCAGAGAGTTATCACTGTGTTATCTGTGGTGTTACATAGGACTGCAGGTCACTTCTATACATTATCTGTACTCAGAGAGTTATCACTGTGTTATCTGTGGTGTTACATAGGACTGCAGGTCACATCTATACATTATCTGTACTCGGAGAGTTATCACTGTTATCTGTGGTGTTACATAGGACTGCAGGTCACATCTACTACATTATCTGTACTCAGAGAGTTATCACTGTGTTATCTGTGGTGTTACATAGGACTGCAGGTCACATCTATACATTATCTGTTCTCAGAGAGTTATCACTGTGTTATCTGTGGTGTTACATAGGACTGCAGGTCACATCTACTACATTATCTGTACTCAGAGAGTTATCACTGTTATCTGTGGTGTTACATAGGACTGCAGGTCACATCTATACATTATCTGTACTCAGAGAGTTATCACTGTGTTATCTGTGGTGTTACATAGGACTGCAGGTCACATCTATACATTATCTGTACTCAGAGAGTTATCACTGTGTTATCTGTGGTGTTACATAGGACTGCAGGTCACATCTATACATTATCTGTACTCAGAGAGTTATCACTGTTATCTGTGGTGTTACATAGGACTGCAGGTCACATCTACTACATTATCTGTACTCAGAGAGTTATCACTGTGTTATCTGTGGTGTTACATAGGACTGCAGGTCACATCTATACATTATCTGTACTCAGAGAGTTATCACTGTGTTATCTGTGGTGTTACATAGGACTGCAGGTCACATCTATACATTATCTGTACTCAGAGAGTTATCACTGTGTTATCTGTGGTGTTACATAGGACTGCAGGTCACATCTAATGCATTATCTGTACTCAGAGAGTTATCACTGTTATCTGTGGTGTTACATAGGACTGCAGGTCACATCTATACATTATCTGTACTCAGAGAGTTATCACTGTGTTATCTGTGGTGTTACATAGGACTGCAGGTCACATCTATACATTATCTGTACTCAGAGAGTTATCACTGTTATCTGTGGTGTTACATAGGACTGCAGGTCACATCTATACATTATCTGTACCCAGAGAGTTATCACTGTTATCTGTGGTGTTACATAGGACTGCAGGTCACATCTATACATTATCTGTACTCAGAGAGTTATCACTGTTATCTGTGGTGTTACATAGGACTGCAGGTCACATCTATACATTATCTGTACTCAGAGAGTTATCACTGCGTTACCTGTGGCGTTACATAGGACTGCAGGTCACATCACTACATTATCTGTACTCAGAGAGTTATCACTGTTATCTGTGGTGTTACATAGGACTGCAGATCTCATCTATACATTATCTGTACTCAGAGAGATATCACTGTTATCTGTGGTGTTACATAGGACTGCAGGTCACATCTATACATTATCTGTACTCAGAGAGTTATCACTGTGTTATCTGTGGTGTTACATAGGACTGCAGGTCACATCTATACATTATCTGTACTCAGAGAGTTATCACTTTGTTATCTGTGGTGTTACATAGGACTGCAGGTCACATCTATACATTATCTGTACTCAGAGAGTTATCACTGTTATCTGTGGTGTTACATAGGACTGCAGATCTCATCTATACATTATCTGTACTCAGAGAGATATCACTGTTATCTGTGGTGTTACATAGGACTGCAGGTCACATCTATACATTATCTGTACTCAGAGAGTTATCACTGTGTTATCTGTGGTGTTACATAGGACTGCAGGTCACATCTATACATTATCTGTACTCAGAGAGTTATCACTGTTATCTGTGGTGTTACATAGGACTGCAGGTCACATCTATATATTATCTGTACTCAGAGAGTTATCACTGTGTTATCTGTGGTGTTACATAGGACTGCAGGTCACATCTCTACATTATCTGTACTCAGAGTTATCACTGTGTTATCTGTGGTGTTACATAGGACTGCCGGTCACATCTATACATTATCTGTACTCAGAGAGTTATCACTGTTATCTGTGGTGTTACATAGGACTGCAGGTCACATCTATACATTATCTGTACTCAGAGAGTTATCAATGTTATCTGTGGTGTTACATAGGACTGCAGGTCACATATATACATTATCTGTACTCAGAGAGTTATCACTGTGTTATCTGTGGTGTTACATAGGACTGCAGGTCACATCTACTACATTATCTGTACTCAGAGAGTTATCACTGTTATCTGTGGTGTTACATAGGACTGCAGGTCACATCTATACATTATCTGTACTCAGAGAGTTATCACTGTTATCTGTGGTGTTACATAGGACTGCAGGTCACATCTATACATTATCTATAGTCAGAGAGTTATCACTGTGTTATCTGTGGTGTTACATAGGACTGCAGGTCACATCTATACATTATCTGTAATCAGAGAGTTATCACTGTGTTATCTGTGGTGTTACATAGGACTGCAGGTCACATTTATACATTATCTGTACTCAGAGAGTTATCACTGTGTTATCTGTGGTGTTACATAGGACTGCAGGTCACATCTATACATTATCTGTACTCAGAGAGTTATCACTGTGTTATCTGTGGTGTTACATAGGACTGCAGGTCACATCTATACATTATCTGTACTCAGAGAGTTATCACTGTGTTATCTGTGGTGTTACATAGGACTGCAGGTCACATCTATACATTATCTGTACTCAGAGAGTTATCACTGTTATCTGTGGTGTTACATAGGACTGCAGGTCACATCTATACATTATCTGTACTCAGAGAGTTATCACTGTGTTATCTGTGGTGTTACATAGGACTGCAGGTAACATCTATACATTATCTGTACTCAGAGAGTTATCACTGTTATCTGTGGTGTTACATAGGACTGCAGGTCACATCTATACATTATCTGTACTCAGAGAGTTATCACTGTGTTATCTGTGGTGTTACATAGGACTGCAGGCCACATCTATACATTATCTGTACTCAGAGAGTTATCACTGTTATCTGTGGTGTTACATAGGACTGCAGGTCACATCTATACATTATCTGTACTCAGAGAGTGATCACTGTGTTATCTGTGGTGTTACATAGGACTGCAGGTCACATCTATACATTATCTGTACTCAGAGAGTGATCACTGTGTTATCTGTGGTGTTACATAGGACTGCAGGTCACATCTATACATTATCTGTACTCAGAGAGTTATCACTGTTATCTGTGGTGTTACATAGGACTGCAGGTCACATCTATACATTATCTGTACTCAGAGAGTTATCACTGTGTTATCTGTGGTGTTACATAGGACTGCAGGTCACATCTATACATTATCTGTACTCAGAGAGTTATCACTGTGTTATCTGTGGTGTTACATAGGACTGCAGGTCACATCTATACATTATCTGTACTCAGAGAGTTATCACTGTTATCTGTGGTGTTACATAGGACTGCAGGTCACATCTACTACATTCTCTGTACTCAGAGAGTTATCACTGTTATCTGTGGTGTTACATAGGACTGCAGGTCACATCTATACATTATCTGTACTCAGAGAGTTATCACTGTTATCTGTAGTGTTACATAGGACTGCAGGTCACATCTATACATTATCTGTACTCAGAGAGTTATCACTGTTATCTGTGGTGTTACATAGGACTGCAGGTCACATCTATACATTATCTGTACTCAGAGAGTTATCACTGTGTTATCTGTGGTGTTACATAGGACTGCAGGTCACATCTATACATTATCTGTACTCAGAGAGTTATCACTGTGTTATCTGTGGTGTTACATAGGACTGCAGGTCACATCTACTACATTATCTGTACTCAGAAATTTATCACTGTTATCTGTGGTGTTACATAGGACTGCAGGTCACATCTATACATTATCTGTACTCAGAGAGTTATCACTGTTATCTGTGGTGTTACATAGGACTGCAGGTCACATCTACTACATTATCTGTACTCAGAGAGTTATCACTGTGCTATCTGTGGTGTTACATAGGACTGCAGGTCACATCTATACATTATCTGTACTCAGAGAGTTATCACTGTTATCTGTGGTGTTACATAGGACTGCAGGTCACATCTATACATTATCTGTACTCAGAGAGTTATCACTGTTATCTGTGGTGTTACATAGGACTGCAGGTCACATCTATACATTATCTGTACTCAGAGAGTTATCACTGTTATCTGTGGTGTTACATAGGACTGCAGGTCACATCTATACATTATCTGTACTCAGAGAGTTATCACTGTGTTATCTGTGGTGTTACATAGGACTGCAGGTGACATCTATACATTATCTCTACTCAGAGAGTTATCATTGTGTTATCTGTGGTGTTACATAGGACTGCAGGTCACATCTATACATTATCTGTACTCAGAGAGTTATCACTGTGTTATCTGTGGTGTTACATAGGACTGCAGGTCACATCTACTACATTATCTGTACACAGAGAGTTATCGCTGTTATCTGTGGTGTTACATAGGACTGCAGCTCACATATATACATTATCTGTACTCAGAGAGTTATCACTGTTATCTGTGGTGTTACATAGGACTGCAGGTCACATCTATACATTATCTGTACTCAGAGAGTTATCACTGTGTTATCTGTGGTGTTACATAGGACTGCAGGTCACATCTATACATTATCTGTACTCAGAGAGTTATCACTGTTATCTGTGGTGTTACATAGGACTGCAGGTCACATCTATACATTATCTGTACTCAGAGAGTTATCACTGTGTTATCTGTGGTGTTACATAGGACTGCAGGTCACATCTATACATTATCTGTACTCAGAGAGTTATCACTGTTATCTGTGGTGTTACATAGGACTGCAGGTCACATCTATACATTATCTGTACTCAGAGAGTTATCACTGTGTTATCTGTGGTGTTACATAGGACTGCAGGTCACATCTACTACATTATCTGTACACAGAGAGTTATCGCTGTTATCTGTGGTGTTACATAGGACTGCAGCTCACATATATACATTATCTGTACTCAGAGAGTTATCACTGTTATCTGTGGTGTTACATAGGACTGCAGGTCACATCTATACATTATCTGTACTCAGAGAGTTATCACTGTGTTATCTGTGGTGTTACATAGGACTGCAGGTCACATCTATACATTATCTGTACTCAGAGAGTTATCACTGTTATCTGTGGTGTTACATAGGACTGCAGGTCACATCTATACATTATCTGTACTCAGAGAGTTATCACTGTTATCTGTGGTGTTACATAGGACTGCAGGTCACATCTACATTATCTGTACTCAGAGAGTTATCACTGTGTTATCTGTGGTGTTACATAGGACTGCAGGTCACATCTACTACATTATCTGTACTCAGAGAGTTATCACTGTTATCTGTGGTGTTACATAGGACTGCAGGTCACATCTATACATTATCTGTACTCAGAGAGTTATCACTGTTATCTGTTGTGTTACATAGGACTGCAGGTCACATCTACTACATTATCTGTACTCAGAGAGTTATCACTGTGTTATCTGTGGTGTTACATAGGACTGCAGGTCACATCTACTACATTATTTGTACTCAGAGAGTTATCACTGTGTTATCTGTGGTGTTACATAGGACTGCAGGTCACATCTATACATTATCTGTACTCAGAGAGTTATCACTGTTATCTGTTGTGTTACATAGGACTGCAGGTCACATCTACTACATTATCTGTACTCAGAGAGTTATCACTGTGTTATCTGTGGTGTTACATAGGACTGCAGGTCACATCTACTACATTATTTGTACTCAGAGAGTTATCACTGTGTTATCTGTGGTGTTACATAGGACTGCAGGTCACATCTATACATTATCTGTACTCAGAGAGTTATCACTGTGTTATCTGTGGTGTTACATAGGACTGCAGGTCACATCTATACATTATCTGTACTCAGAGAGTTATCACTGTGTTATCTGTGGTGTTACATAGGACTGCAGGTCACATCTATACATTATCTGTACTCAGAGAGTTATCACTGTGTTATCTGTGGTGTTACATAGGACTGCAGGTCACATCTATACATTATCTGTACTCAGAGAGATATCACTGTGTTATCTGTGGTGTTACATAGGACTGCAGGTCACATCTATACATTATCTGTACTCAGAGAGATATCACTGTTATCTGTGGTGTTACATAGGACTGCAGGTCACATCTATACATTATCTGTACTCAGAAAGTTATCACTGTGTTATCTGTGGTGTTACATAGGACTGCAGGTCACATCTATACATTATCTGTACTCAGAGAGTTATCACTGTTATCTGTGGTGTTACATAGGACTGCAGGTCACGTCTATACATTATCTGTACTCAGAGAGTTATCACTGTGTTATCTGTGGTGTTACATAGGACTGCAGGTCACATCTATACATTATCTGTACTCAGAGAGTTATCACTATGTTATCTGTGTTGTTACATAGGACTGCAGGTCACATCTATACATTATCTGTACTCAGAGAGTTATCACTGTGTTATCTGTGGTGTTACATAGGACTGCAGGTCACATCTATACATTATCTGTACTCAGAGAGTTATCACTGTTATCTGTGGTGTTACATAGGACTGCAGGTCACATCTATACATTATCTGTACTCAGAGAGAAATCACTGTGTTATCTGTGGTGTTACATAGGACTGCAGGTCACATCTATACACTATCTGTACTCAGAGAGTTATCACTGTTATCTGTGGTGTTACATAGGACTGCAGGTCACATCTATACATTATCTGTACTCAGAGAGTTATCACTGTGTTATCTGTGGTGTTACATAGGACTGCAGGTCACATCTATACATTATCTGTACTCAGAGAGTTATCACTGTGTTATCTGTGGTGTTACATAGGACTGCAGGTCACATCTATACATTATCTGTACTCAGAGAGTTATCACTGTTATCTGTGGTGTTACATAGGACTGCAGGTCACATCTATACATTATCTGTACTCAGAGAGTTATCACTGTTATCTGTAGTGTTACATAGGACTGCAGGTCACATCTATACATTATCTGTACTCAGAGAGTTATCACTGTGTTATCTGTGGTGTTACATAGGACTTCAGGTCACATCTATACATTATCTGTACTCAGAGAGTTATCACTGTGTTATCTGTGGTGTTACATAGGACTGCAGGTCACATCTACATTATCTGTACTCAGAGAGTTATCACTGTGTTATCTGTGGTGTTACATAGGACTGCAGGTCACATCTACTACATTATCTGTACTCAGAGAGTTATCACTGTTATCTGTGGTGTTACATAGGACTGCAGGTCACATCTATACATTATCTGTACTCAGGGAGTTATCACTGTTATCTGTGGTGTTACATAGGACTGCAGGTCACATCTATACATTATCTGTACCCAGAGAGTTATCACTGTTATCTGTGGTGTTACATAGGACTGCAGGTCACATCTATACATTATCTGTACTCAGAGAGTTATCACTGTTATCTGTGGTGTTACATAGGACTGCAGGTCACATCTACTACATTATCTGTACTCAGAGAGTTATCACTGTGTTATCTGTGGTGTTACATAGGACTGCAGGTCACATCTATACATTATCTGTACTCAGAGAGTTATCACTGTGTTATCTGTGGTGTTACATAGGACTGCAGGTCACATTTATACATTATCTGTACTCAGAGAGTTATCACTGTTATCTGTGGTGTTACATAGGACTGCAGGTCACATCTATACATTATCTGTACTCAGAGAGTTATCACTGTTATCTGTGGTGTTACATAGGACTGCAGGTCACATCTATACATTATCTATACTCAGAGAGTTATCACTGTTATCTGTGGTGTTACATAGGACTGCAAGTCACATCTATACATTATCTGTACTCAGAGAGTTATCACTGTGTTATCTGTGGTGTTACATAGGACTGCAGGTCACATCTATACATTATCTGTACTCAGAGAGTTATCACTGTGTTATCTGTGGTGTTACATAGGACTGCAGGTCACATCTATACATTATCTGTACTCAGAGAGTTATCACTGTGTTATCTGTGGTGTTACATAGGACTGCAGGTCACATCTATACATTATCTGTACTCAGAGAGTTATCACTGTGTTATCTGTGGTGTTACATAGGACTGCAGGTCACATCTATACATTATCTGTACTCAGAGAGTTATCACTGTTATCTGTGGTGTTACATAGGACTGCAGGTCACATCTATACATTATCATTACTCAGAGAGTTATCACTGTGTTATCTGTGGTGTTACATAGGACTGCAGGTCACATCTATACATTATCTGTACTCAGAGAGTTATCACTGTGTTATCTGTGGTGTTACATAGGACTGCAGGTCACATCTATACATTATCTGTACTCAGAGAGTTATCACTGTTATCTGTGGTGTTACATAGGACTGCAGGTCACATCTATACATTATCTGTACTCAGAGAGTTATCACTGTGTTATCTGTGGTGTTACATAGGACTGCAGGTCACATCTATACATTATCTGTACTCAGAGAGTTATCACTGTTATCTGTGGTGTTACATAGGACTGCAGGTCACATCTATACATTATCTGTACTCAGAGAGTTATCACTGTTATCTGTGGTGTTACATAGGACTGCAGGTGACATCTATACATTATCTGTACCCAGAGAGTTATCACTGTTATCTGTGGTGTTACATAGGACTGCAGGTCACATCTATACATTATCTGTACTCAGAGAGTTATCACTGTGTTATCTGTGGTGTTACATAGGACTGCAGGTCACATCTATACATTATCTGTACTCAGAGAGTTATCACTGTATTATCGGTGGTGTTACATAGGACTGCAGGTCACATCTACTACATTATCTGTACTCAGAAAGTTATCACTGTGCTATCTGTGGTGTTACATAGGACTGCAGGTCACATCTATACATTATCTGTACTCAGAGAGTTATCACTGTTATCTGTGGTGTTACATAGGACTGCAGGTCACATCTATACATTATCTGTACTCAGAGAGTTATCACTGTGTTATCTGTGGTGTTACATAGGACTGCAGGTCACATCTATACATTATCTGTACTCAGAGAGTTATCACTGTGTTATCTGTGGTGTTACATAGGACTGCAGGTCACATCTATACATTATCTGTACTCAGAGAGTTATCACTGTTATCTGTGGTGTTACATAGGACTGCAGGTCACATCTATACATTATCTGTACTCACAGAGTTATCACTGTGTTATCTGTGGTGTTACATAGGACTGCAGGTCACATCTATACATTATCTGTACTCAGAGAGTTATCACTGTATTATCGGTGGTGTTACATAGGACTGCAGGTCACATCTATACATTATCTGTACTCAGAGAGTTATCACTGTTATCTGTGGTGTTACATAGGACTGCAGGTCACATCTACTACATTATCTGTACTCAGAGAGTTATCACTGTTATCTGTGGTGTTACATAGGACTGCAGGTCACATCTACTACATTATCTGTACTCAGAGAGTTATCACTGTTATCTGTGGTGTTACATAGGACTGCAGGTCACATCTATACATTATCTGTACTCAGAGAGTTATCACTGTTATATGTGGTGTTACATAGGACTGCAGGTCACATCTACTACATTATCTGTACTCATAGAGTTATCACTGTTATCTGTGGTGTTACATAGGACTGCAGGGGACATCTATGCATTATCTGTACTCAGAGAGTTATCACTGTTATATGTGGTGTTACATAGGACTGCAGGTCACATCTATACATTATCTGTACTCAGAGAGTTATCACTGTTATCTGTGGTGTTACATAGGACTGCAGGTCACATCTATACATTATCTGTACTCAGAGAGATATCACTGTTATCTGTGGTGTTACATAGGACTGCAGGTCACATCTATACATTATCTGTACTCAGAGAGTTATCACTGTGTTATCTGTGGTGTTACATAGGACTGCAGGTCACATCTACTACATTATCTGTACTCAGAGAGTTATCACTGTTATCTGTGGTGTTACATAGGACTGCAGGTCACATCTATACATTATCTGTACTCAGAGAGTTATCACTGTGTTATCTGTGGTGTTACATAGGACTGCGGGTCACATCTATACATTATCTGTACTCAGAGAGTTATCACTGTGTTATCTGTGGTGTTACATAGGACTGCAGGTCACATCTACTACATTATCTGTACTCAGAGAGTTATCACTGTTATCTGTGGTGTTACATAGGACTGCAGGTCACATCTATACATTATCTGTACTCAGAGAGTTATCACTGTGTTATCTGTGGTGTTACATAGGACTGCGGGTCACATCTATACATTATCTGTACTCAGAGAGTTATCACTGTTATCTGTGGTGTTACATAGGACTGCAGGTCACATCTATACATTATCTGTACTCAGAGAGTTATCACTGTTATCTGTGGTGTTACATAGGACTGCAGGTCACATCTATACATTATCTGTACTCAGAGAGTTATCACTGTTATCTGTGGTGTTACATAGGACTGCAGGTGACATCTATACATTATCTGTACTCAGAGAGTTATCACTGTGTTATCTGTGGTGTTACATAGGACTGCAGGTCACATCTATACATTATCTGTACTCAGAGAGTTATCACTGTGTTATCTGTGGTGTTACATAGGACTGTAGGTCACATCTATACATTATCTGTACTCAGAGAGTTATCACTCTGTTATCTGTGGTGTTACATAGGACTGCAGGTCACATCTACTACATTATCTGTACTCAGAGAGTTATCACTGTGTTATCTGTGGTGTTACATAGGACTGCAGGTCACATCTATACATTATCTGTACTCAGAGAGTTATCACTGTTATCTGTGGTGTTACATAGGACTGCAGGTCACATCTATACATTATCTGTACTCAGAGAGTTATCACTGTGTTATCTGTGGTGTTACATAGGACTGCAGGTCACATCTATACATTATCTGTACTCAGAGAGTTATCACTGTTATCTGTTGTGTTACATAGGACTGCAGGTCACATCTACTACATTATCTGTACTCAGAGAGTTATCACTGTGTTATCTGTGGTGTTACATAGGACTGCAGGTCACATCTACTACATTATTTGTACTCAGAGAGTTATCACTGTGTTATCTGTGGTGTTACATAGGACTGCAGGTCACATCTATACATTATCTGTACTCAGAGAGTTATCACTGTGTTATCTGTGGTGTTACATAGGACTGCAGGTCACATCTATACATTATCTGTACTCAGAGAGTTATCACTGTGTTATCTGTGGTGTTACATAGGACTGCAGGTCACATCTATACATTATCTGTACTCAGAGAGTTATCACTGTGTTATCTGTGGTGTTACATAGGACTGCAGGTCACATCTATACATTATCTGTACTCAGAGAGATATCACTGTGTTATCTGTGGTGTTACATAGGACTGCAGGTCACATCTATACATTATCTGTACTCAGAGAGATATCACTGTTATCTGTGGTGTTACATAGGACTGCAGGTCACATCTATACATTATCTGTACTCAGAGAGTTATCACTGTTATCTGTGGTGTTACATAGGACTGCAGGTCACGTCTATACATTATCTGTACTCAGAGAGTTATCACTGTGTTATCTGTGGTGTTACATAGGACTGCAGGTCACATCTATACATTATCTGTACTCAGAGAGTTATCACTATGTTATCTGTGTTGTTACATAGGACTGCAGGTCACATCTATACATTATCTGTACTCAGAGAGTTATCACTGTGTTATCTGTGGTGTTACATAGGACTGCAGGTCACATCTATACATTATCTGTACTCAGAGAGTTATCACTGTTATCTGTGGTGTTACATAGGACTGCAGGTCACATCTATACATTATCTGTACTCAGAGAGAAATCACTGTGTTATCTGTGGTGTTACATAGGACTGCAGGTCACATCTATACATTATCTATACTCAGAGAGTTATCACTGTTATCTGTGGTGTTACATAGGACTGCAGGTCACATCTATACACTATCTGTACTCAGAGAGTTATCACTGTTATCTGTGGTGTTACATAGGACTGCAGGTCACATCTATACATTATCTGTACTCAGAGAGTTATCACTGTGTTATCTGTGGTGTTACATAGGACTGCAGGTCACATCTATACATTATCTGTACTCAGAGAGTTATCACTGTGTTATCTGTGGTGTTACATAGGACTGCAGGTCACATCTATACATTATCTGTACTCAGAGAGTTATCACTGTTATCTGTGGTGTTACATAGGACTGCAGGTCACATCTATACATTATCTGTACTCAGAGAGTTATCACTGTTATCTGTAGTGTTACATAGGACTGCAGGTCACATCTATACATTATCTGTACTCAGAGAGTTATCACTGTGTTATCTGTGGTGTTACATAGGACTTCAGGTCACATCTATACATTATCTGTACTCAGAGAGTTATCACTGTGTTATCTGTGGTGTTACATAGGACTGCAGGTCACATCTACATTATCTGTACTCAGAGAGTTATCACTGTGTTATCTGTGGTGTTACATAGGACTGCAGGTCACATCTACTACATTATCTGTACTCAGAGAGTTATCACTGTTATCTGTGGTGTTACATAGGACTGCAGGTCACATCTATACATTATCTGTACTCAGGGAGTTATCACTGTTATCTGTGGTGTTACATAGGACTGCAGGTCACATCTATACATTATCTGTACCCAGAGAGTTATCACTGTTATCTGTGGTGTTACATAGGACTGCAGGTCACATCTATACATTATCTGTACTCAGAGAGTTATCACTGTTATCTGTGGTGTTACATAGGACTGCAGGTCACATCTACTACATTATCTGTACTCAGAGAGTTATCACTGTGTTATCTGTGGTGTTACATAGGACTGCAGGTCACATCTATACATTATCTGTACTCAGAGAGTTATCACTGTGTTATCTGTGGTGTTACATAGGACTGCAGGTCACATTTATACATTATCTGTACTCAGAGAGTTATCACTGTTATCTGTGGTGTTACATAGGACTGCAGGTCACATCTATACATTATCTGTACTCAGAGAGTTATCACTGTTATCTGTGGTGTTACATAGGACTGCAGGTCACATCTATACATTATCTATACTCAGAGAGTTATCACTGTTATCTGTGGTGTTACATAGGACTGCAAGTCACATCTATACATTATCTGTACTCAGAGAGTTATCACTGTGTTATCTGTGGTGTTACATAGGACTGCAGGTCACATCTATACATTATCTGTACTCAGAGAGTTATCACTGTGTTATCTGTGGTGTTACATAGGACTGCAGGTCACATCTATACATTATCTGTACTCAGAGAGTTATCACTGTGTTATCTGTGGTGTTACATAGGACTGCAGGTCACATCTATACATTATCTGTACTCAGAGAGTTATCACTGTGTTATCTGTGGTGTTACATAGGACTGCAGGTCACATCTATACATTATCTGTACTCAGAGAGTTATCACTGTGTTATCTGTGGTGTTACATAGGACTGCAGGTCACATCTATACATTATCTGTACTCAGAGAGTTATCACTGTTATCTGTGGTGTTACATAGGACTGCAGGTCACATCTATACATTATCTGTACTCACAGAGTTATCACTGTGTTATCTGTGGTGTTACATAGGACTGCAGGTCACATCTATACATTATCTGTACTCAGAGAGTTATCACTGTATTATCGGTGGTGTTACATAGGACTGCAGGTCACATCTATACATTATCTGTACTCAGAGAGTTATCACTGTTATCTGTGGTGTTACATAGGACTGCAGGTCACATCTACTACATTATCTGTACTCAGAGAGTTATCACTGTTATCTGTGGTGTTACATAGGACTGCAGGTCACATCTACTACATTATCTGTACTCAGAGAGTTATCACTGTTATCTGTGGTGTTACATAGGACTGCAGGTCACATCTATACATTATCTGTACTCAGAGAGTTATCACTGTTATATGTGGTGTTACATAGGACTGCAGGTCACATCTACTACATTATCTGTACTCATAGAGTTATCACTGTTATCTGTGGTGTTACATAGGACTGCAGGGGACATCTATGCATTATCTGTACTCAGAGAGTTATCACTGTTATATGTGGTGTTACATAGGACTGCAGGTCACATCTATACATTATCTGTACTCAGAGAGTTATCACTGTTATCTGTGGTGTTACATAGGACTGCAGGTCACATCTATACATTATCTGTACTCAGAGAGATATCACTGTTATCTGTGGTGTTACATAGGACTGCAGGTCACATCTATACATTATCTGTACTCAGAGAGTTATCACTGTGTTATCTGTGGTGTTACATAGGACTGCAGGTCACATCTACTACATTATCTGTACTCAGAGAGTTATCACTGTTATCTGTGGTGTTACATAGGACTGCAGGTCACATCTATACATTATCTGTACTCAGAGAGTTATCACTGTGTTATCTGTGGTGTTACATAGGACTGCGGGTCACATCTATACATTATCTGTACTCAGAGAGTTATCACTGTGTTATCTGTGGTGTTACACAGGACTGCAGGTCACATCTACTACATTATCTGTACTCAGAGAGTTATCACTGTTATCTGTGGTGTTACATAGGACTGCAGGTCACATCTATACATTATCTGTACTCAGAGAGTTATCACTGTGTTACCTGTGGTGTTACATAGGACTGCAGGTCACATTTATACATTATCTGTACCCAGAGAGTTATCACTGTGTTATCTGTGGTGTTACATAGGACTGCAGGTCACATCTATACATTATCTGTACTCAGAGAGTTATCACTGTGTTATCTGTGGTGTTACATAGGACTGCGGGTCACATCTATACATTATCTGTACTCAGAGAGTTATCACTGTTATCTGTGGTGTTACATAGGACTGCAGGTCACATCTATACATTATCTGTACTCAGAGAGTTATCACTGTTATCTGTGGTGTTACATAGGACTGCAGGTCACATCTATACATTATCTGTACTCAGAGAGTTATCACTGTTATCTGTGGTGTTACATAGGACTGCAGGTGACATCTATACATTATCTGTACTCAGAGAGTTATCACTGTGTTATCTGTGGTGTTACATAGGACTGCAGGTCACATCTATACATTATCTGTACTCAGAGAGTTATCACTGTGTTATCTGTGGTGTTACATAGGACTGTAGGTCACATCTATACATTATCTGTACTCAGAGAGTTATCACTCTGTTATCTGTGGTGTTACATAGGACTGCAGGTCACATCTACTACATTATCTGTACTCAGAGAGTTATCACTGTGTTATCTGTGGTGTTACATAGGACTGCAGGTCACATCTATACATCATCTGTACTCAGAGAGTTATCACTGTGTTATCTGTGGTGTTACATAGGACTGCAGGTCACATCTATACATTATCTGTACTCAGAGAGTTATCACTGTGTTATCTGTGGTGTTACATAGGACTGCAGGTCACATCTATACATTATCTGTACTCAGAGAGTTATCACTGTTATCTGTGGTGTTACATAGGACTGCAGGTCACATCTATACATTATCTGTACTCAGAGAGTTATCACTGTTATCTGTGGTGTTACATAGGACTGCAGGTCACATCTATACATTATCTGTACTCAGAGAGTTATCACTGTTATCTGTGGTGTTACATAGGACTGCAGGTCACATCTATACATTATCTGTACTCAGAGAGTTATCACTGTTATCTGTGGTGTTACATAGGACTGCAGGTCACATCTATACATTATCTGTAATCAGAGAGTTATCACTGTGTTATCTGTGGTGTTACATAGGACTGCAGGTCACATCTATACATTATCTGTACTCAGAGAGTTATCACTGTGTTATCTGTGGTGTTACATAGGACTGCAGGTCACATCTATACATTATCTGTACTCAGAGAGTTATCACTGTTATCTGTGGTGTTACATAGGACTGCAGGTCACATCTATACATTATCTGTACTCAGAGAGTTATCACTGTTATCTGTGGTGTTACATAGGACTGCAGGTCACATCTATACATTATCTGTACTCAGAGAGATATCACTGTTATCTGTAGTGTTACATAGGACTGCAGGTCACATCTATACATTATCTGTACTCAGAGAGTTATCACTGTGTTATCTGTGGTGTTACATAGGACTGCAGGTCACATCTATACATTATCTGTACTCAGAGAGTTATCACTGTGTTATCTGTGGTGTTACATAGGACTGCAGGTCACATCTATACACTATCTGTACTCAGTTATCACTGTTATCTGTGGTGTTACATAGGACTGCAGGTCACATCTATACATTATCTGTACTCAGAGAGTTATCACTGTGTTATCTGTGGTGTTACATAGGACTGCAGGTCACATCTATACATTATCTGTACTCAGAGAGTTATCACTGTGTTATCTGTGGTGTTACATAGGACTGCAGGTCACATCTATACATTATCTGTACTCAGAGAGTTATCACTGTTATCTGTGGTGTTACATAGGACTGCAGGTCACATCTATACATTATCTGTACTCAGAGAGTTATCACTGTTATCTGTGGTGTTACATAGGACTGCAGGTCACATCTATACATTATCTGTACTCAGAGAGATATCACTGTTATCTGTGGTGTTACATAGGACTGCAGGTCACATCTATACATTATCTGTACTCAGAGAGTTATCACTGTTATCTGTGGTGTTACATAGGACTGCAGGTCACATCTATACATTATCTGTACTCAGAGAGTTATCACTGTTATCTGTGGTGTTACATAGGACTGCAGGTCACATCTATACATTATCTGTACTCAGAGAGTTATCACTGTTATCTGTGGTGTTACATAGGACTGCAGGTCACATCTATACACTATCTGTACTCAGTTATCACTGTTATCTGTGGTGTTACATAGGACTGCAGGTCACATCTATACATTATCTGTACTCAGAGAGTTATCACTGTGTTATCTGTGGTGTTACATAGGACTGCAGGTCACATCTATACATTATCTGTACTCAGAGAGTTATCACTGTGTTATCTGTGGTGTTACATAGGACTGCAGGTCACATCTATACACTATCTGTACTCAGTTATCACTGTTATCTGTGGTGTTACATAGGACTGCAGGTCACATCTATACATTATCTGTACTCAGAGAGTTATCACTGTGTTATCTGTGGTGTTACATAGGACTGCAGGTCACATCTATACATTATCTGTACTCAGAGAGTTATCACTGTGTTATCTGTGGTGTTACATAGGACTGCAGGTCACATCTATACACTATCTGTACTCAGTTATCACTGTGTTATCTGTGGTGTTACATAGGACTGCAGGTCACATATATACATTATCTGTACTCAGAGAGTTATCACTGTGTTATCTGTGGTGTTACATAGGACTGCAGGTCACATCTATACATTATCTGTACTCAGAGAGTTATCACTGTTATCTTTGGTGTTACATAGGACTGCAGGTCACATCTTGTGAGTTCTCTCTATAAATCCCAGTTAACAATAGGGTTTCCTGTCGCACCCAGCTTTGCTATGCCCCTAATAATAAATGCCTTTCTCTCTTTTCTGCTCTCCAGATGGGGCTGAGTGTTAAGGATCTGTTCAGACTGGTAGAAGATTTCATAGACGCCATTGGATTCCGGATGAAGGATTTTAAGGATTCGTACCAAGTGACGGACAATCTGGGTAGGTGTGTGATGTTGTGCAGAGTGCGCCTCCCCTCAGACACCACTAGGCGGCGCTGGTCGCTCACCGGCAGCTGCTTATGTATTCAGCGCATTCTCTGCTCTGCAGTTCAGCTGCAGCAGACACCACTGCATTCAGAGAGCGCGTGCTGCGGGGATAGGCTCAGGGTGTGTGGTCAGACATGTGCAGTGTGAACAGCGTCATCCGTGTCAGCAACAATAAGTGCCGCATCCTGTATCCTACATTGTGATTACCCTCTACAGCTCTGGTCTATAACCTAGTGTTTCCCAACCAGGGTGCCTCCAGCTGTTGCAAAGCTACAACTCCCAGCATGCCCGGACAGCCAATGGCTGTCCGGACATGCTGGGAGCTGTAGTTTTGCAACAGCTGGAGGGACACAGTTTGGAGACCACTAGTCTAATGCAACTTACAGTTCTCCAGCTGTTGCAAAACTACAACTCCCAGCATGCCCGGACAGCCGTTAGCTGTCCGGGCATGCTGGGAGTTGTGGTTTTGCAACAGCTGGAGGCACTCTGGTTGGGAAACACTGCAAAACTACAGCTCCTGACATTCATCAGAAACCAATGCTGGGAGTTGTAGCTTTGCAATAGCAGGAGGGCCACAGTTCGGAGACCACTAATCTGATGCAACCTACAGTTCTCCAGCTGTTGCAAAACTACAACTCCCAGCATGCATGGACAGCCGTTTTCTGTCCGGGCATGCTGGGAGTTGTAGTTTTGCAAAAGCTGGAGATACACAGTTTGGAGACCACTAGTCTAATGCAACTTACAGTTCTCCAGCTGTTGCAGAACTACAACTCCCAGCATGCCCGGACAACAGTTTAGTTTTGCAACAGCTGGAGGCACCCTGATTGGGAATCACTGCAAAACTACAGCTCCTGACATTCATCAGAAACCAATGCTGGGAGTTGTAGTTTTGCAATAGCAGGAGGGCCACAGTTTGGAGACCACTAGTCTAATGCAACCGACAGTTCTCCAGCTGTTGCAAAACTACAACTCCCAGCATGCATGGACAGCCGTTTTCTGTCCGGGCATGCTGGGAGTTGTAGTTTTGCAAGAGCTGGAGATACACAGTTTGGAGACCACTAGTCTAATGCAACTTACAGTTCTCCAGCTGTTGCAGAACTACAACTCCCAGCATGCCCGGACAACAGTTTAGTTTTGCAACAGCTGGAGGCACCCTGATTGGGAATCACTGCAAAACTACAGCTCCTGACATTCATCAGAAACCAATGCTGGGAGTTGTAGTTTTGCAATAGCAGGAGGGCCACAGTTTGGAGACCACTAGTCTAATGCAACCTACAGTTCTCCAGCTGTTGCAAAACTACAACTCCCAGCATGTGTGGACAGACGTTTTCTGTCTGGGCATGCTGGGAGTTGTAGTTTTGCAATAGCAGGAGGGCCACAGTTTGGAGACCACTAGCCTACAGTTCTCCAGCTGTTGCCAAACTACAACTCCAAGCATACACGGACAGCCGTTTTCTGTCCGGGCATGCTGGCAGGTGTAGTTTTGCAAGAGCTGGAGATACACAGTTTGGAGACCACTAGTCTAATGCAACTTACAGTTCTCCAGCTGTTGCAAAACTACAACTCCCAGCATGCCCGGACAACAGTTCAGTTTTGCAACAGCTGGAGATACACAGTTTGGAGACCACTAGTCTAATGCAACTTACAGTTCTCCAGCTGTTGCAAAACTACAACTCCCAGCATGCCCGGACAGCCAACGGCTGTCCGGGCATGCTGGGAGTTGTAGTTTTGCAACAGCTGGAGGCACCCTGGTTGGGAAATACTTCAAAACTACCGCTCCTGACATGCATGGGCAACCAATGATGGTAGCTGTAGTTTTGCACCTGCAGGAGCACAACTTAGGGTATATTTGGGCCCCCAAAGCAGTGTGTTCCAACCCTGTCGCTGGCACGCCCCATTTAGGTAGGACCTGCATGTAGGTAGGTTTCCTTCTGTAGGTCGCTTGCCCCCTATAGGTTGCCTGCCTCCTTGTAAGTAGGACCCCCTGTAGGTATGTCGCCCTGTAGGTAGGACTGCAATGCGTTACACTGCACAGGCGCAGTGGAGGAGGCAGAATGACGTGTATGGTCACATGATCCCCCTATAGGTCGCCATGAGGAGAAAGAAATGATCAAACTATCATTTTTTTTTTTTTTTTTTTGAACAGTGAGAGACAGAATGACAAAATAAATCCTGAACAACACGTCACATAGGTTATGATTACATTTGTATTTTGCGCAGTGAAATCAGTATTTGGAATCCGATTGATTGATTCTGTGGACAGGTGCCTTTTATACAGGTAACAAGCTGAGATTAGGAGCACTCTCTTAAAGGTGTACTCAACTGGTGCAAGAAAGATAAACAGATTTGAAAATTACTTCTGTTTAAAAATCTTTATCCTTCCAGTACTTATTAGCTGCTTTATACTACAGAGGAAGTTCTTTTCTTTTTGGGTTTCTTTTATTTGTCTGACCACAGTGCTCTCCGCTGACGCCTCTGTCCATGTCAGGAACTGTCCAGAGCAGGAGAGGTTTGCTATGGAGATAAGCTTCTAATCTGGACAGTTCTTAAAATGGACAGAAGTGTCAGCAGAGAGCACTGTGGACGGGAAAAAAAAGGAATCCAAAAAGAAAGGAACTTTGTCTGTAGTATAAAGCAGCTAATAAGTACCGGAAGGATAAAGATTTTTAAATAGAAATAGTTTACAAATCTGTTTAACTTTCTAGCACCAGTTGATTAAAAAAAAAAATATATATATATATATATATATATATATATATATATATAAAATTACAGACCGATCATTTCTTTGTCAGCGCAAATGTACAAAATTATCAGTTGATCGGATACTTTTTCCCTTCGCCATAGTGTTTAGGGAGGGTGTTACAGGTAGGTTACCCATGTAAATGGACCTTCACAGGACACTTCTCCCATTAAAATTGTACAACTCCCGATGATGGACAAGTAATTAAAGGGGTATTCCAGGCAAAAACTTTTTTTTATATATATGAACTGGCTCCGGAAAGTTAAACAGATTTGTAAATTGCTTCTATAAAAAAATCTTAATCCTTCCAGAACTTTTTAGCTGCTGAATACTACATAGCAAATTATTTTCTTTTTGGAACACAGAGCTCTCTGCTGACATCATGACCACAGTGCTCTCTGCTGACATCTTTGTCCATTTTAGTAACTGTCCAGATCAGCATATGTTTTCTATGGGGATTTTCTCCTACTCTGGACAGTTCTTAAAATGGACAGAGACGTCAGCAGAGAGCACTGTGGTCATGATGTCAGCAGAGAGCTCTGTGTTCCAAAAAGAAAAGAATTTCCTCTGTAGTATTCAGCAGCTAATAAGTACTGGAAGGATTAAGATTTTTTTAATAGAAGTAATTTACAAATCTGTTTAACTTTCTGGCACCAGTTGATTAAAAAAATAAATAAATAAAGTTTTCCAAGGGAGTACCCCTTTAAGTTACAGCTTGTTTGTTAGCTTTCGGTAGGGGCGGGGGAGCAGTGTATCCCAGGATGGTCCAGGTCTGGCGCTCTGCAGTTGTTGATTGGGCGTTTTAAATTAAAAAAAATCTATAATAATAATAATAATAATAATAATAATAATAATAAAATGTGTCTGTTATGTTTAAGTTTATGGGAAAAAAGGGGGGTATAGGGGTTGAGCTTTTGTTTACAGCAGGGTGCTTTCTACCATCAGCATTTTGTGTTTGCATAATTTATAAAAAAAAAATAATAATAATATTAAAATAAAATTATATATATATATATTTGGTAGTTATTTTAGGTTTCGGTTTCGTGCGGGTTTGCAGCGGGTCGTAAGTTGTTTTGCTAATATGTTTTATCACAGTTATTTGTCAGGCGTTTGCTATATTCACTCCGTTAGCGAACGTTTACAGCTTGTTCTTGGCTCAGGTGGGTCAGGTTGTGGTTTCGAGCTACCCCCCCCCCCCCCCATCTTACTTCCATGTTATCACTCACGTATGGGGTACACCTGTTCTGGGGGTGTCGGCTTACCTGGCACGGGTTGCAGATGTCCCAATTCCTCACTTGCATGTTTTTCTCCGTTTCACTTTCACTTAGTGGGGCACACTGACATTCACTTCCTATTTCAGCAATACCTAGTTTCGGGCCTGCCTCGCCAGGTTTCAGGTGTTGGGCACGTTTGTTTTTATATTTCGTTCGTTTTCATATTTTGACTGTGTATTTCTGTATTGCCAGTCACGTTTTCAGGTTGTGGGTACACTGTGTTGCTGTTACTGACACGTCATCAGAGCAACACACATAGGTAGTTTATACCTCTCTTAATCTGTCACGGTCAGGATTTGAGGATATACTATGTTCTATTGTTCCTCTCCCGTTTCTCAAGACAATAGTTTATTAGCACATAGGACGGCGTATACCTGTTTTGTCAGTCACGTCTACAGGCTTGGGGTACACAGTCGCTTATTGTTCCTGACTCATCTTCAGAGCAGCATGTTGCATACCCGTTATATCTGTCTCGTCTTTCAGCTGGGATGCAATGCAGTTGTTGTTTCTGACACGCCTTTCAGTTACAATGACAATCAGTTAGTTGGGTGGCGGTGTGTTTCTGGTTGAAAGCTTTGTCTGGTTTGGGGGAGATGCTCGAGTGCTTGACTCACAGTTAGGTTCCGGTTCTCCCTCCACGCATGTTTCCATCTGGCCTGTCCTTTGGGGCCTTCCGTTAAAGGGGTACTCCGTTGCTCAGGGTTTGGAACATACTTTTCCGAATGCTGGAGCTGGCGCCGGGAGCTTGTGACTTCATAGCCCAGCCCCCTCACAACGTCACACCCCGCCCCCTCAATGCAAGCCTAAGGGAGGGAACGTGATAGCTGTCATGCCCCCTCCCATAGACATGCATTGAGGGGGCGGTGTGATATCATAAGGGGGCGGGGCTTTGACGTCACAAGCTCCCGCCGGCTCCAGCAGGCTCCAGAACAGTTTGTTCCAAACGCTGAGCAGCGGAGTACCCATTTAATCGCAGCCTGTTTCTGTTTAGGTCGAGCTTGTGGTGGATTCGCTTTGCTTTCCATTTCTGCAGTTACTGGTCAGGTCAGTATTTCTGCTGGTTCGTATTTGTCACGTTTCTGTCATTGGGTCGCTCATGGCCTCCAGTTTTAATTCTTACAGGTCTGCTTCTATATTACTATGTCACACGGGTCGGGCATTGAAAAAGCTCTTTCCATCCCTGAGACTCACTCCAGGGTTTCTGGGGATGCGTCTTCTTACCGCTTCTGGACTATCTCGTGACTAATGGAGGAGCTTCACGACCGAGGGACTCCCTTTCCTGCTACTGCCAAAAAGGCGGAACTTTACAGGTTATTGATGGCTTAGCCCGAAGCATGGAGAAGAATGGTCCCCAGGGGTCGGCTGTACCTATTGTCGTACCTGTAATTCCTTCCCAAGTGTCTGGGGCAGGTAGGGTTCCGGGTTCCCAAGATGTTGCCCCAGCTTACTATGTCTTCTATCTGTAAGGATATCTTAGATGGGAAGGATGTAAATTTAGCGTCACTTCTGATCGCTTCTCATGATGTTACTGACTCCAAGACAGTTACATGCGGAGAAGTCTCGGTAGTCTTCAAAAGAAAAGACACCAGGCTCAATCGTAACCTCACCAGTCAGGAATTTGTCCTTAGTATGTACAGGGATGGGGTTTGCTCTGTTAATCCGGAGAGAATGGAGGAGATGGATTTATACTTGTTCAAGGTGTCGGAGTTGGCATATAAGTACGGTGGGACGGCTTTTTACGACTACCACAAATCGTTCTCGGCCATGGAGGCTGCCGCACTTACTCAGTTTAACCTAGTTACTAATTGGGCGATTCTTGACACGAGCTGTTTTGTCGCCATTTTGCAGGCTTGAAAGCACCTACCTGTACAACCTGCCGGTCTATCTCCCATACAGCTCTTTGGTGCAATTACGGGGGTTTTCATGGTGATACTTCCGGTAAGAGCGGTGGCAGTAAAGTGCCAGCTACAGTGGATAGGTTAGGGCGCCCTGTCCATTATTTAGGTAAAAGCCAGTTGGGTAACAACTACAACCGAGCCTCATGTTATTACAGCCAGTGCCGGCTCCTCCATGTCTGCTTGGGATGTTTCCGAGCTCACCCCCGCACGGCTTGTCCACAGAAATCCACGGCCACGTGACTAGACCCATTTAATGTCCAATTGTTGGCCATAGTACTGTCTCTCTCTATATTAGACGTCTCTGCTCACCTGTCTCTCTCTCTCTCTATATTAAAAATGTTTTTGCCCGGAATACCCCTTTAAGTTACTGCTGGTTAAAAAAGATCTGTGGAAGTTGTATGGGGTCAAATGGCTGTGACAGTATTATTTTGCTAATAAGTTAACGTTCGGGTCCAAGAGCAGCCCGCGGTTGTTTGACCAGCCTGCCAGCGCTCTGCACCGGGCTTTGCAGCATGAGTCGGGTTGTTATTTTTTTCTTCATTATTTAGATGATTTTTTACTCTTAGAACCTCCTCATGTAGTCCCTTCAAATCTAGTTGCCTTGTAGAAACTGTTTGCTCAGTTAGGGGTTCCTGTGTCACTGCCGTCACGCCCCCTCGCATAGACTTGCATGGAGGAGGCGGGGTGTGACATCATGAGGGGGTGGGGCAATGACGTCACAAGCTCCCGATGCCAGCTCCAGTGTTCGGAACAGTTAGCAGCGGAGTACCCCTTTAAGTGGCAGCGCAACCATTTTCTTTAATCCAATACGAAAAGACAGGGGTTCCATCTCCACCAAAAAATTGTTAAAAATAGGTAACTTTAATTCATATCATACTAAAAAAATGATGAAAGGAAAACACACATAACAAAAAAGTGCTCTAGTGAATTAAAAACCCATGTCCACAGACGCGTTTCGAACAAATATGTTCTTAATCATGGCATATGCCATGATTAAGAACATATTTGTTCAAAACGCGTCGGTGGAAGTGGGTTTTTAACTCACTAGAGCACTTTTTTGTTATGTGTGTTTTCCTTTCATCATTTTTTTAATATGATATGAATTAAAGTTACCTATTTTTAACTATTTTTTGGTGGAGCTGGAACCCCTGTCTTTTTGTATTGGATTGTATGAACCAAGGATATGGCTTGGCTCTTGTTTCCTGTTCTCCCTGCAAATGGACATCTTCTCCTTTTTATATTCTGGCAAATGGTGAGCTGAAAGTACGAACCTTTTTTTTTCTTTTTCGTAACATTTTATTTAATGTTTAACGTCCACTAAAACTTCCAAGTCAGGTGCCGAGATGAAGTGATGCCCGGTCACCGTTCTGAATTCTTTACTGCAATTTATTGGTAATTCAACCGTTGATAGCCTGTTGCTGCCTTTCCCTGTGGCTACATTGACTACTAGTTATTTTGTTAAATGGGTACTCCGATGGAAAACTTTTTTTTTAAATAAACTGGTGCCAGAAAGTTAAACAGATTTGTAAATTACTTCTGTTAAAAAATCTTAATCCTTCCAGCACTTATTAGCTGCTGAATACTATAGAGGAAATTATTTTCTTTTTGGAACACAGAGCTCTCTGCTGACATCATAAGCAGAGTGCTCTCTGCTGACACCTCTGCTTCCTTTCCAATGATGAGTGGCAGCGGCCATATTCGAATTCGCGATATTTCGCAAATATATTGGCAATTATTTGTCCTATGTTCACGAAATTCGCATATTCTCTATGTTCGTTCACTTTTTTTTTTGCATAAAAATTTGCATGTGAAAAAAACCTGAATATTCGTCATTATGAATATACAGCACTATATTCTAAATATTCACAAAATCGTAAAGTGCCGATATTCGCGATATAAAATTTTCATTACAAATATTCGTGCTCAACACTATGCTTTCCTACTGTGGTGTATTTGATGCCGTCTACAGGTGTGCTCCCATGCACGGCTTATGGCACACATCAAGCCACTGGTTTGTATGGTGTTTTGTTGTTGTTTACCGGTATGTATCCATTATGATAGCCATGACCACAAACCGCTATTTTTAATCTAACATCTCCGACGTGTTTTGAATCTGACTTGACTTCTTCAGGGATTCATAATGATCATGCAGTATTTTTACACTGGACATAAGGATTGTAAAAATAAAAGAGTTTAACCCAGAATCGCCATCTCATCTGTGCCCAGGGTCTGGAGTACCTAGAATTTTCTATTTTCTCCCTTGGTGGAATAAATCTCCCAGAAATGTATTTATTCAAGCGATCTCACGTCTGACGCTAAAAATGAATACAAATAGTTTACTTATCTGCTTAATGCTTTATTCCAGAAGCTGCATAATGCAGTAAGTTGGTTTGGCCAAAGTTCACTTAGCTGAATGGGGAAACAGGGATAAGCCACTGCCAGACACCTCTGGGGGCAGCTTATCCTTCTGAGGATAGAAATATAAAATGTTGACCAAACTGTGCACCGAACTGCGGACCTCCAGCTGTTGCAACGCTACAACTACCAGCATGCCCAGAGAGGAGTCGGGGAAGAGTTAGGAGGACCCTATATATATTAGACCAGTGGTCTTCAAACTGTGGACCTCCAGCTGTTGCAAAACCACAACTCCCAGCATCCCAGGATAGCCAACTCTGATGACCTGATGCATACTTTTGCTTTTCCCTTTCTTTCTTTGTATTGGTAGGTGCGGGAAGTGTTGATCATGGTTGTCCAAAAGCCTTTCCCTATAACAGTGTTTTCCTATTGGTGTGTAATGTAATTCAAATTTGTGATATTTTGCGAATATATGGATGAATATTCGTAATATGTTCGTGAAATTCGCATATTCGCTATGTTCGTTCCCTTTTATTTTCATGCAAAAATTTGTAATGAAATTATATATTTCATATAAAAGAAGGGAGGGATCAGTGTCCCCTGGAAGTGACAATTTTTGTTTATATTTGCATATTCGCATATACAAAATATTCGTGCTCCACACCATCATTACGTAGATATATCGGTATATTCAAATTTTTCGCGAAATCGCAAAGTGCCAATATTTGCGGTAAAAATTTCCATTTTGAATATTCAACACTATTGTTGTGCATCCAGCTGTTGCAAAACTACAACACCCAGCATGCCCGGACAGCTAAAGAATATTTGTGGTAAAAATTAGCATTTCAAATATTTGCGCTCAACACTATTGATATGCATCCAACTGTTGCAAAACTAAAACACCCAGTATGCCCGGACAGCCAAAGGCTGTCCGGGCATGCTGAGAGTTGTAGTTTTGCAACAGCTGGAGACACATTGGTTGAGAAACACTGTTCTATATGAATGATGACCTCTTGACTCTCTGTTGACTTTGGATGTCAGAGGAGAGACAGGTTGGGCAAGTGTCCCTCTGCAGAATACATGTACGAGTATATGCTGATATGCTGTCCGGGCATGCTGGGAATTGTATTTTTGCAACAACTGGAGGCACATTGGTTGGGAAACACTGCTCTATATGAATGATGACCTCTCAACTCTTTGTTGAACATGGATGTCAGAGGAGAGAAAGGTTGGGCAAGTGTCCCTCTGCGGAATACATGTACGAGAATATGCTGATATGCTGTCCGGGCATGCTGGGAATTGTATTTTTGCAACAACTGGAGGCACATTGGTTGGGAAACACTGGTCTATATGTATGATGGCCTCTCAACTCTTTGTTGAACGTCGATGTCAGAGGAGAGAAAGGTTGGGCAAGTGTCCCTCTGCAGAATACATGTACAAGTATGCGCTGTCTGGGCATGCTGGTCGTTTTTGAACAGCTGGAGGTCCACAAATTGAAGACCACTGTATTACATGGTACATATGCAAATTAGTATACTACTTATTTTTTTCCATGAAAATAAATAAATAAATCTCCGAAAATTAAGGACATTATACGAAAAATTCAGCAATGCCCGAGGACAGTTAGGAGAGTCACGGCTAATGAAAATTGGAGGGAGATGCAAGATGGTACAGAATATAATTTATTCATTTAATCAAAATGGAGCTGAAGGCGGGTGCGGGCTGAATAACAGTCTACCCGAAATGTGGTAAACAAGATGGAGATGTATTATACTGTCCGGGGAATGTTATTATACTCCAGTATTATGGACGGACAGAAAGGGTCTCATTAGGGACATTTGTAAATTGGACGTTCCCCCCCCCCCCCCACCCCCCCACTATTCTTCTTCTTCTTTTGTCAATAAGAGCCGAGATTTATTGGTCATCAGGAGGTGCAGAGCGGGATGAACGCCGTCACTTAGTCATCCTAGCAACAAACAAGGCTTCGCCTAATCACCAGGTGTCCAGGAACGGCTGCTCGTCGCCTCCGTAAAGGACATTTTTGGGTTTTAATGAGATTCGCAACATTAAGATAAATTAAGGGAGGAAAGAGCAAAACATAAGTTACTTTTACTGCAGTTCTGTTCTGGAAGGAAGAGGTGGGTGAGAAGTGAGAGGTGGCTTTTTATTTTGCAAATTTATAAAAGATGGCGACCAAACCTATCGAAGTGTTTAGAGCTGGTACAGAGGGAGGTGGGGGAGGGGGGGTGAAAATGGAGACAATTTGTTTCAGTAAAAATACTCAGGATACAAGCATGGATGGATACGGGGATGGAGACAGGGACAGGGACAGAGACAGGGACAGGGACAGAGACAGGGACAGGGACAGAGACAGGGACAGAGAAATGGACAGAGACAGGGACAGAGACAGGGACAGAGACAGGGACAAAGACAGAGACGGACAAAGACAGGGACAGGAACAGGGACAGAGACAGGAACAGGGACAGAGACAGGGATAGGAACAGGGACAGAGACAGGAAAAGGGACAGAGACAGGGATAGGAACAGGGACAGAGACAGGAAAAGGGACAGAGACAGGGACAGGGACAGAGACAGGGACAAAGACAGGGACAGAGACAGGAACAGAGACAGGAACAGAGACAGGGACAGGGACAGAGACAGGGACAGAGAAAGGAACAGGGACAAAGACAGGAACAGGGACAGGAACAGGGACAGGAACAGGGACAAAGACAGGGACAGAGACAGGGATTGATACGGGGACAGAGACAGGGATTGATACAGGGACTGATACGGGGACAGATAAAAGGAAAAATACAGGGCTGGACACAGGATCAGATATGGGGACAAATAAAAGGAAAAATACAGTGCTGGATACAGGGTCAGATACAGGGACAGATATGGGGACAAATACAGTGCTGGATACAGGGTTAGATACGCTGAGGTCCTATACAGAAACAGCTTTAGGGGCAGATGCAGGGACAGATATAGGGTCACATACAGGGACAGATATAGATTAAAGTACAGGGACAGATATAGGGAGAGATACAGGGACAGTCTTATGTTAGATAATGCCCTATGTAGTATGCTCTTTTAGCACACTTTTTTATTGTGTTAACAGGATTGTAAGAATTAAGACCTTCACATGCGGTGGCTGTTTTATAGGGGCCCATAGTCTAGATCTAGTAGACAACCCATCCAGGGAGTGTCTAGAATTTATATTCTCTTCTTCGTCAGACATTCTTCTTTGTCATGTGTACGATGGCCTCTTGACTCTTTGTTGACTGCGATAGAGGAGAGGCCATGTCAGAGGAGAGAAGGGTTGGGCAAGTGTCCCCCTGCGGAATACATGTAGGAGTATATGCTGTCCGGGCATGCTGGGAGCTGTAGTTTTGCAACAGCTGGAGGCACATTGGTTGGGAAACAATGCTCTATGTGTACGATGACCTCTTAATTCTTTGTTGACTCTGGATGTCAGAGGAGAGAACGGTTGGGCAAGTGTCTTCCTGCAGAATACATATACGAGTATATGCTGTCTGGGCATGCTGGGTGTTGTAGTTTTGCATGAGTGATTGTTACATTTGGTGTCAGCTTCCTGGTTGACTGTTTTATTTTCTTTTTTTTAGCTGAAGATAATCTTGTACACTTCCCAGTTATTAAGGCAAAAATAACTTTATTCACCATAAATTGGTTTCTGGCCAAACTGGCCCCAGAACTGAGATTTCTCCAAGTCCCCGAGAACACGAGTGAATGATATCACCGGTCCCTTCATTTAGTCGCTCGGCCCACATTTGTTGTTGTAGCAGAGACGTGTTTGCAATGATCCCTTGATAAATCTTTCTTACTTTGCTCCACCACTCGGCACTTTATATACATTGCTCTCATACATCATTCATGTAGAACATTAGACACATATTATATTTCTCCCGTATACACCCTGACAGTGAATAGCGCCCTCCGTATCCAGAAAGCAACATAAACAAGTCCATTTAAATAAATCATGAGACTCTACGCCACATCTCTCCTCTCTCCTATTCCACTTTAGCGTTCGCCGTAAACAACAATTAATGGCGGACTGAGGAAACAAAGGATTTACGAAACATCCCTGGTAGGTGTTCTTGGGTTTGGGACATAATCTGTACGCTCCCTGATGACGTCCCAAAGATCTGTTCCCACACGGGTTACTTAACTTATTAGGTTCCATATTTACACCCTAAGATGGTTTTAATACATCTGTTCTTATTTACTGCCTTCAGCTGTTGCAAAACTAAAACTCCCAGCATTCCCGGACAGCATCTACATGTATTCTGCAGAGGGACACTTGCCCAACACTTCTCTCCTCTGACATCCAGAGTTAACAAAGAGTCAAGAGGCCATCATACACATAGAACAGTGTTTTCCAACAATGTGCCTCCAGCTGTTGAAAAACTTCAACTCCCAGCATGCCCAGACAGCAAATACTCGTACATTAATTCTGCAGGGGGACACTTGCCCAACCCTTCTCTTCTCTCACATCCAGATTCAACAAAGAGTTGAGATTACATTGTGTACATTGTACAGTGTTTCCCAACCAATGGGCCTCCAGCTGTTGCAAGACTACAACTTCCAGTATACCCAGAAAACATATATACATGTATTTCGTAGGGGGACACTTGTCCAACTTTTCTCTCCTCTGACATCCAGAGTCAACAAAGAATTGAGAGGCCATTGTACACATGGAACAGTTTTTCCCAATCAATGTGCCTCCAACTGTTGCAAAACTACAACTTCCAGCATGCCCAGAAAGCATATACATACATTCTGCAGGGGGGCACTTGCCCAACCAGTCTTTCCTCTGACATCCAGGGTCAACACACAGTCGAGAGGTTATTGTACACATAGAACAGTGTTTCCCAACCAATGTGCCTCCAGCTGTTGCAAAACTACAACTCACAGCATATACTCGTACATGTTTTCTTCAGGGGGACATATGTCCAACCTCTTCTCTTTTCTGACATCCAGACTCAACAATGAGTCGAAAGGTCATCATACACATAGAACAGTGTTTGCCAACCAATGTACCTCCAGCTGTTGCAAAACTTCAACTTCCAGCATGCCTGGACAGCATATACATGTATTCTGCAGAAAGGCTTTTGCCTAACCGGTCTCTCCTCTGACATCTGCAGTCAACACAAAGTCAAGAGGTTATTGTACACATAGAACATACAAAACCACAATTCCCAGCATGACCAGACAGTATATACTTAAACATGTGTTATGCAGGGAGACACTTGCCCAACCCGTCTCTTCTCTGGCATCCGTAGTCAACAAAGAGTCAAGAGGCCATCGTACAAAAAGAAACATTTTTCCTAACCAATATGCCTTCAGCTGTTATCAAACAACAACTCCCAGCATTCCCGGACAGCATATACTCGTACATGTATTCTGCAGGGGGACACTTTTCCAACCCTTCTCCTCTCTGACATCCTGAGTCAACAAAAATTTGAGAGGTCATCATACACATAGAAAAGTGTTTCCCAACCAATGTGCCTCCAGCTGTTATAAAACTGCAATTCCCAGCATTCCCAGACAGCACATACTCGTACATGTTTTCTGCAGGGGGACACTTGCCCAACCCTTCTCCTCTCTGACATCCAGAGTCAACAAAAATTTGAGAGGTCATCATACACATAGAAAAGTGTTTCCCAACCAATGTGCCTTCAGCTGTTGCAAAACTACAACTCCCAGCATGCCCGGACAGCCAAAGGCTGTCCGGGCATGCTGGAAGTTATAGTTTTGCAACAACCATAACTTTTAGACAAACTTTTAATATAAAGTCCCTCATGGACTTCCTTAATATTCCTCTCTGAAGACCTATATAGGACATTTCACAATCCTCTGATCTCGTACCTGCAGAACCGGATCTGATGAGTTCTTTCATTTTCTTTCCAGTTTTGAGCATCTACAAGCGTCCAGGAAACAACCCCACGGACATCAGTTTCCCCATGAAGGGCTGGAGAGGAATGGTGGAATGGGCACGGAACTCTGAAGATAAAGTCTCAGTCTCTAAAAGCCTCCTCTCCTCAGAAGACTCAGGTAAAGTGACACCAGAAGCCTAACCCTGATATGGCCAGACACATTATATAATTGTCAGGTTAACCCAATGATATTAACGAAACTGAGCAAGTATCAAGTGTATATGGAGGTCTCCCAGTCCTTTTGTTTTAAGTCAGATAAGCTGCAGCTACCGGTGTCTGGCAGCAGCCAACCTTTACTTTTACTGAAAACATCTGCATGGTTGGCCAAGCGACATGTTAATGGGGGAAAGGAGGTTTGGTTAGATAGCTACAAGCTAAACTGTAGGGGAAATGGATTATTCAACTACTTTGAACATATATATATATATATATATATATATATATATATATATATAGTATAAATGTATATTTTATACTTCAGACATTTGTCTCAGTACTTCAATCCTTCCACAATTTTTTTAATAATATATAAAAGATAATATAACTACTATAATACTGCTCCTATATACAATAATATAACTACTATAATACTGCTCCTATATACAATAATATAACTACTATAATACTGCTCCTATATACAAGAATATAACTACTATAATACTGCTCCTATATACAAGAATATAACTACTATAATACTGCTCCTATATACAATAATATAACTACTATAATACTGCTCCTATATACAATAATATAACTACTATAATACTGACTCCTATATACAAGAATATAACTACTATAATACTGCTCCTATATACAAGAATATAACTACTATAATACTGCCCCCTATATACAAGAATATAACTACTATAATACTGCTCCTATATACAATAATATAACTACTATAATACTGCTCCTATATACAATAATATAACTACTATAATACTGACTCCTATATACAAGAATATAACTACTATAATACTGCTCCTATATACAAGAATATAACTACTATAATACTGCTCCTATATACAAGAATATAACTACTATAATACTGATCCTATATACAAGAATATAACTACTATAATACTGCTCCTATATACAAGAATATAACTACTATAATACTGTCCCTATATACAAGAATATAACTACTATAATACTGCTCCTATATACAAGAATATAACTACTATAATACTGCTCCTATATACAAGAATATAACTACTATAATACTGCTCCTATATACAAGAATATAACTACTATAATACTGCCCCCTATGTACAAGAATATAACTACTATAATACTGATCCTATATACAAGAATATGACTACTATAATACTGATCCTATATACAAGAATATAACTACTATAATACTGCTCCTATATACAAGAATATAACTACTATAATACTGCTCCTATATACAAGAATATAACTACTATAATACTGTCCCTATATACAAGAATATAACTACTATAATAATGCTCCTATATACAAGAATATAACTACTATAATACTGCCTCCTATATACAAGAATATAACTACTATAATACTGCTCCTATATACAAGAATATAACTACTATAATACTGCTCCTATATACAAGAATATAACTACTATAATACTGCCTCCTATATACAAGAATATAACTACTATAATACTGATCCTATATACAAGAATATAACTACTATAATACTGATCCTATATACAAGAATATAACTACTATAATGCTGTCCCCTATATACAAGAATATAACTACTACAATACTGCCTCCTATATACAAGAATATAACTACTATAATACTGATCCTATATACAAGAATATGACTACTATAATACTGATCCTATATACAAGAATATGACTACTATAATACTGAACCTATATACAAGAATATAACTACTATAATACTGCTCCTATATACAAGAATATAACTACTATAATACTGCCCCCTATATACAAGAATATAACTACTATAATACTGATCCTATATACAAGAATATGACTACTATAATACTGATCCTATATACAAGAATATAACTACTATAATACTGCCCCTTATATACAAGAATATAACTACTATAATACTGATCCTATATACAAGAATATGACTACTATAATACTGATCCTATATACAAGAATATAACTACTATAATACTGCCTCCTATATACAAGAATATAACTACTATAATACTGCTCCTATAAACAAGAATATAACTACTATAATACTGCTCCTATATACAAGAATATAACTACTATAATACTGCTCCTATATACAAGAATATAACTACTATAATACTGCTCCTATATACAAGAATATAACTACTATAATACTGTTCCAATATACAAGAATATAATTACTATAATGCTGCTCCTATATACAAGAATATAATTACTATAATACTGCTCCTATATACAAGAATATAACTACTATAATACTGCTCCTATATACAAGAATATAACTACTATAATACTGCTCCTATATACAGGAATATACCTACTATAATATTGCTCCTATATACAAGAATATAACTACTATAATACTGCTCCTATATACAAGAATATGACTACTATAATACTGCTCCTATATACAAGAATATAACTACTATAATACTGCTCCTATATACAAGAATATGACTACTATAATACTGCTCCTATATACAAGAATATGACTACTATAATACTGCTCCTATATACAAGAATATAACTACTATAATACTGCTCCTATATACAAGAATATAACTACTATAATACTGCTCCCTATATACAAGAATATATCTTCTATAATACTGCTCCTATATACAAGAATATATCTACTATAATACTGCCTCCTATATACAAGAATATAACTACTATAATACTGCTCCTATATACAAGAATATAACTACTATAATACTGCTCCCTATATACAAGAATATATCTACTATAATACTGCTCCTATATACAAGAATATATCTACTATAATACTGCTCCTATAAACAAGAATATAACTACTATAATACTGCTCCTATATACAAGAATATAATTACTATAATACTGCTCCTATATACAAGAATATAACTACTATAATACTGCTCCTCTATACAAGAATATAACTACTATAATACTGCTCCTATATACAAGAATATACCTACTATAATACTGCTCCTATATACAAGAATATAACTACTATAATACTGCTCCTATATACAAGAATATAACTACTATAATACTGCTCCTATATACAAGAATATAACTACTATAATACTGCTCCTATATACAAGAATATAACTACTATAATACTGCTCCTATATATAAGAATATAACTACTATAATACTGCTCCCTATATACAAGAATATAACTACTACAATACTGCCTCCTATATACAAGAATATAACTACTATAATACTGCTCCTATAAACAAGAATATAACTACTATAATACTGCTCCTATATACAAGAATATAACTACTATAATACTGCCTCCTATATACAAGAATATAACTACTATAATACTGCAGTATATGAACATAATTCTGAAGTCTTACAGAAATCCCTGTGAAGGTTTTAGATACTCTCTGTAGGTTTTTCTCCCCGTTCTGTTCTGTTCTATATATAAACTGTGAAATGTTGTTTACAATGAACATATGTTACAGATTTTCTTGAGAAAACAGAAAAACATTACAGTATTCTCTGTGCCTGTGTACATTGTATCTATTATAAGATGTATATTGCTTCTGTACATCACACAATGTTATAAATATATCATACACCCCAGGAATCTCCTGCAGTCAGTGTTTGTCAGGTGACCTCTGCTCCGTGTCACTATTGACATGGATGGGTCCCGTGGAGAGACCTCTGTAGGATCCCGTGGAGAAACCTCTTTAGGGTCCCGTGGAGAGACCTCTGTAGGGTCCCGTGGAGAGACCTCTGTAGGGTCCCTTGGAGAGACCTCTGTAGGGTCCCGTGGAGAGACCTCTGTAGGGTCCCGTGGAGAGACCTCTGTAGGGTCCTGTGGAGAGACCTCTGTAGGGTCCCGTGGAGAGACCTCTGTAGGGTTCTGTGGAGAGACCTCTGTAAGGTCCTGTGGAGAAACCTCTGTAGGGTCCTTTGGAGAGACCTCTGTAGGGTCCCGTGGAGAGACCTCTGTAGGGTCCGTCCATCTCCATAATTTTCTGGGATCTCAGTCAGGGAATGTCTTGAGCCAGAAGATTTCAGGTGGGCATTGACCTTCTCATCTGTTCCCCTCTGATCTGTTAGTTCAACCATATCAAGACATGCAAAGGTGAAGATGGTTCCGGCGCATTTCACACTGCTCCTGGGCACTTCTGGCAGATTGCATTCACAACGTGCGCTTCATGTTCTAACCTTTTCCAATGAATTATTCATACCCCCCAAAATCTATTTCAGCCAAGTAAAAGCTTGTTATGCCATGGATGAGCTGGTGGCCTGCGCCTTGTGATGTTCCGGCAGTGTGCGTCTCTTTGCTTTTGTCTCATTTAATGGGTTTTCTCTTTTTTCTTTTTTCTTTTATGTTTAGATACTGATGATTCTTCCATGTTTGTTGTCGGGACCGTGCTCTACAGGAACCTGGGCGGCATTCTCAACCTACAACGGTAATTCATAGACTTCTCAACTTTCTGTATTATGGGTCAAGTGGTTCCTGATGAGCAAATAGGGAGAACCATTCAACAAAATTAAAATTTTAAGGGGTACTCCTCCCCTAGATATCTCATCGCTTATCCAAAGGATAGGGTGCAGCACCGGAGGTTTGTGAGGTCACAGTCACACCCCGCTTGTGATGTCCCTCCCATAGACTTGCACTGAGGGAGCTTGGCGGTGACGTCACGAGCCTCCACCCCACATCACCAATCATCCGACATGGAGAAAAGTTAATTCCGTGCACCGGATGTCTGGGGTGCCGCAGCAGAGATCGCGGGGATCCCCAGCGGCAGGACCCCCGCGACCAGACATATTATCCCCTATCCTTTGGATAGGGGATAACATGTCTAGGGGCGGAGTACCTCTTTAAGCAGTCTTGGTGTGATCCACAAGACCAAATGATAGATTAACCAGGGAGCACCATAACTGGGATAAAACCATAGCAAATGTGACCCTTTTGCTGCCCCATCACTTTATCATTCAGGATGACCTCCAGGACCAGATTAGGAGAGGAGCCTTGAGGTTGTGCCCCATATTTTATTTGCACTTGCCACAATGCTTGATGTAAGGAGGAGCCCCAAACTGGTTTCTATCCCCCATGAGAAGAAGAATCGAACCCCTTTCCACCAATGTGATGTCTTAATACCATGCATACAATCCTACATAGTTCATTCCTTCATACAGCTCATATACGGAATGCATTTCCAAGTCCATGGACTTGTTTGGTATTCAAAAAGTTTTCTGTATAGAGGCTTAGTGTGGAAAAAAAAAAAGATATAAAAGATATTCCCCTGTAGGATCCTCTGATGATGCCCAATCCTTGCTGGTTGGGACTTCCTGGTTCACATCTGGGCACACAGGAAGTGGCTGCGCGGCCAATCACTGGTTGCACTGATCAGCATTTCCTTGTGTCAAGATATCAGTATAAACCTCCAAACAGTGGGAATCAATACCATCCGGACGATTGGAAACCATGACGATCCCTTTAGAAAAAATAAATAAATAGTATCTAGCACCTGATATCCCCTTGAAGTCCACAGCATGTCCATGTCCCTGCGGGTTTCACCTCTTTATATAGAGGTCTGGAATCTTCTGAAAATCGCGAGTGAATTCTGCATGTTACATATAGAAGCGGGTTCACCTACCCTTAATAACACTTTGTCTATTTTAGAAAATAAAATTAACTTAAAAAAAGTTTAATAAATAAAAAATGTAAAGTAAATAAAAATAAAAACGTTTCTATTTGCTAATTATCCAGTAAGAGTTCACATAACAGAAACACAGTTTGCTTTTTGTTGTTTTTTATGACTGCGTCTCCTCCTGTAGATGAGCGTGTAATTCTGCCATCTATCCAGTCGATGGGGCCCCTGAGTACGTGTTTTATGCTTCCTGTGATGCCTCGCCGGATGCTGCCCGTGACATGTTTTCTATTCAGAAGTCGAGGCGTATAATGCGTTTTCATCTCAGTTCGGACCAAATGGACCTTGAAATAAGATGACCACTCTTATGTTTACTCTGTGTCTCCGTGAAAAATTATCTTATCCCCGGACCCTTCTCCGGCCGCGGGCTACGGCGCTTATTCTGCGCTTATGTCTTCTGATTGTGACAGAAATGGTTAATCCGAGGGAAATTGGCACCATTTTCTCTGCAGATCTGCAGCAATTGACCATTATCTTCCGAATAGCCAAAGGGGCCGACAAGAACCCCCCCACCCCCTCTCGCTCCCATCACGGGCTCATGAAGAGTGAAGGCTCTCAGATTATGGCAGTATAGATGCTTTATAGAGGACACGTATGGCTGTGAGCTCTGTCGAGGGCAAAAAAGCTTTTCCCCTCACTTGTAGGTGGGCACTGAGGCGGGACGTGAAGCGTCCGGGGGCTCCTTCCTGAATCTGTTCTGCACTGATTACTAGAACATCTCTGCTCAATGCCGCTCTATTTTCTTCCAAGGCGTTTATTTTAAATACATGGACTCCTTCCCTCCTCCTCCACAAAGTCTAATTAGCAAAGAGAATGGAAGTGAGACGCATCGAGTGCAAATAAAACCGTCTCTTCGTGTCATAGGTTTCCATGCGCTCTATGTGGCGATCGGATTCCACGAGACACAAAATCTAACAATTATTTGATTACTGATACAAAAAGTAAGAAAAATCACTGGTAAAAAATGAGGAGAAAGTTCTTGTGCCAAAGGAAATCTTATAGACCCCAATGGATCCATTAAATGGTCAAAAATCAAACCTAATATTCGAGCTATTTCAGTATTTAGCCTAAATGCACCCTTGAAGGGGTTTTCATTGTTACCCTATGTTTACAAATTCATATACGCAATTTGACTCTTCACTGGATGGTGACTAAGCTGCAATACCAGGTAGAGCCACTACCAAATGTGCGGCGCTGTGCACTCCCATAAGCGCCACAGCCCCCTCAATAAACGGATCCACAGGAATGGGGGGAATCGGACCCTCACCATCTGAATCTGATGACTTATCCTAGGAGCAGATCCCTAACATAAGAGTCTAACCTACTTTTTTTTTGGTATATATCACTAACATAAAAGTCCTGGAAAAACCCTTAAAGGGGAACTCCTCCTGTAGCTCTATCCAAAGGATAAGATGTCTGATCGCGGGGGTCAGGCTGCTGGGACCCCCGCAATCTCTGGCATGTCACCCCAGTCATCCAGTGCACAGAGCGAACTCCATGCCGGATGATGAGCAACCACAGCCGTCACCCCCCCTCCCGTAGACATGAATGGAGGGGTTGTAGTGTGATGTCACAAACACAGAAGCTCCAAGCTTCCATATTCAGAATGACCAGCGGCCGAACCCCCCGAGATCAGACATCTTATCCCCTATACTTTGGATAAGGAATAAGATGTCTAGGGGTGAAGCCACCATGTAGCCCTATTCTAATTTTGAATTTAGGGCTGGCCTTAGGTTGCATACAGTCCAAATTGGTCTCTCCATTGCTTCACCCTCTCCCCACATTTAGCATATTGCTGTTGGCAGTGTTTACTCCTGTACACCCATCAGTGACCAAATCCTCCTATGTACTGTACTCCAGACATAATGCTGCCCCCACCATACTTCACTTTAGGGATTGTATTGGGCAGGTAATGGGCAGTGCCTGGTTTCCTCTATACATGATGCTGCCCCCACCATGATCACTGTAGGGATGGTATTGGGCAGGTGATGGGCAGTGCCTGGTTTCCTCCAGACATGATTCTGCCCCCACCATTATCACTGTAGGGATGGTATTGGGCAGGTGATGGGCAGTACCTGGTTTCCTCCAGACATGATTCTGCCCCCACCATTATCACTGTAGGGATGGTATTGGGCAGGTGATGGGCAGTGCCTGGTTTCCTCCAGACATGATGCTACCCCCACCATGATCACTGTAGTGATGGTATGGGGCAGGTGATGGGCAGTGCCTGGTTTCCTCCAGACATGATGCTGCCCCCACCATGATCACTGTAGGGATGGTATTGGGCAGGTGATGGGTAGTACCTGGTTCCCCCAGACATGATGCTGCCCCCACCATGATCACTGTAGGGATGGTATTGGGCAGGTGATGGGCAGTGCCTGGTTTCCTCCAGACATGATGCTGCCCCCACCATGATCACTGTAGGGATGGTATTGGGCAGGTCATGAGCAGTACCTGGTTTCCTCTAGACATGATGCTGTCCCCACCGTGATCACTGTAGGGATGGTATTGGACAGGTGATGGGCAGTACCTGGTTTCCCCCAGACATAATGCTGCCCCCACCATGATCACTGTAGGGATGGTATTGGGCAGGTGATGGGCAATGCCTGGTTTCCCCCAGACATGATGCTGCCCCCACCATGATCACTGTAGGGATGGTATTGGCAGGTGATGGGCAGTGCCTAGTTTCCCCTAGACAGGATGCTGCCCCCACCATGATCACTGTAGGGATGGTATTTGGCAGGTGATGGGCAGTGTCTGGATTCCTCCAGACATGATGCTGCCCCCACCATGATCACTGTAGGGATGGTATTGGGCAGGTGATGGGCAGTGCCTGGTTTCCCCCAGACATGATGCTGCCCCCACCATGATCACTGTAGAGATGGTATTGGGCAGGTGATGGGCAATGTCTGGTTTCCTCCAGACATGATGCTGCCCCCACCATGATCACTGTAGGGATGGAATTGGGCAGGTGATGGGCAGTACCTGGTTTCCTCCAGACATGATGCTGCCCCCACTATGATCACTGTAGGGATGGTATTGGGCAGGTGATGGGCAGTGTCTGGTTTCCTCCAGATATGATGCTGCTCCCACCATGATCACTGTAGGGATGGTATTGGGCAGTGTCTGGTTTCCTCCAGACATGATGCTGCCCCCACCATGATCACTGTAGGGATGGTATTGGGCAGGTGATGGGCAGTGCCTGGTTTCCTCCAGACATGATGCTGCCCCCACCATGATCACTGTAGGGATGGTATTGGGCAGGTGATGGGCAGTGCCTGGTTTCCTCCAGACATGATGCTGCCCCCACCATGATCACTGTAGGGATGGTATTGGGCAGGTGATGGGCAGTACCTGGTCTCCCCCAGACATGATGCTGCCCCCACCATGATCACTGTAGGGATGGTATTGGGCAGGTGATGGGCAGTACCTGGTCTCCCCCAGACATGATGCTGCCCCCACCATGATCACTGTAGGGATGGTATTGGGCAGGTGATGGGCAGTACCTGGTTTCCCCCAGACATGATGCTGCCCCCACCATGATCACTGTAGGGATGGTATTGGGCAGGTGATGGGCAGTGCCTGGTTTCCCCCAGACATGATGCTGCCCCCACCATGATCACTGTAGAGATGGTATTGGGCAGGTGATGGGCAATGCCTGGTTTCCTCCAGACATGATGCTGCCCCCACCATGATCACTGTAGGGATGGTATTGGGCAGGTGATGGGCAGTACCTGGTTTCCTCCAGACATGATGCTGTCCCCACTATGATCACTGTAGGGATGGTATTGGGCAGGTGATGGGCAGTGTCTGGTTTCCTCCAGATATGATGCTGCTCCCATCATGATCACTGTAGGGATGGTATTGGGCAGGTGATGGGCAGTGTCTGGTTTCCTCCAGACATGATGCTGCCCCCACCATGATCACTGTAGGGATGGTATTGGGCAGGTGATGGGCAGTGCCTGGTTTCCTCCAGACATGATGCTGCCCCCACCATGATCACTGTAGGGATGGTATTGGGCAGGTGATGGGCAGTGTCTGGTTTCCTCCAGACATGATGCTGCCCCCACCATGATCACTGTAGGGATGGTATTGGGCAGGTGATGGGCAGTACCTGGTCTCCCCCAGACATGATGCTGCCCCCACCATGATCACTGTAGGGATGGAATTGGGCAGGTGATGGGCAGTGCCTGGTTTCCTCCAGACATGAGTTAAATAGAAAGAAATCCCTGCGCTCACGATTTATTCTTGAATCTCCTCGGTGTTTATTCACATGCAGTATTTCAACTTTGGAATAATTGCATATGTGAATAAACACTGAGAAGATTCAAAATTAAATTATGAGTGCTGGGATTTCTCTCTATTTACCTCTATCTATCTACGAGCACCACGTGTGTGCTGGTGCCGACCCTATTCCTCCACATTATCCTCCATACAAGATGCTGCCCCCAATGGAGTTAAATAACAATCTTAGCTCTGCTGCATCTGTGTTCATTCTTTTCTGGACCCTCACCCCAGTTTCCTCACGCTCCATCCAGCTTTGATAAACTGGAAATTTGGAAATGGTTAAAAAAAATTAAATGAATAATAACTCCATGAACCTGCGTCTACGCCAGTCGTTGGACTTTTTTTTTTTTTTCATAGCATTTCCCCTCGTCTTGTCAAAATCATCAGATCTGCATCAATTTAACGCGGTTCAGGCCCACAGGCTTGTTGTTAGAGTCGTATCTTTCTGCGCAACCATCTGGCTGATATTACGAACCAGTGGATGATGTTTGATTAAGTGAAAAGAAGTCAAGTGAGGCCGGTTCGCCTCCAGATTCATCGCCGCGGCCGCAGATCGCCGCACGTTCCCTGCGCCCAGGTGCTGCCAGGCTGCCCGCGTTTCATCATGCCATCCTGTGCCGGCCTCAATTGACTTTATCCAGAACGCCGCAGATTGGCTGGTCGGCTTCCACGTCCACCCAGGCATGTAGCGCACACGGAGCAGCGTGCCACCATGAATTATTCGTCACATTCACTTACATTGCAGCCAATGTGCCCGGTCAGACAGTGAATTAAGGGTGCGCATCCTCCTCCCCTGCGCCTCCTCCCCTGCACCGCACAGCACTTATAGCCGGGCACCATTAACCAATACCGCGCCAGCCCTGCTCCCATTATATCACTTCACGCTTATTTCAAGACAGTGGCGAATAAAAATGACTTATATATAAAATATAAAGAAAACATAAAATAATAATTTAATAATTTGAACAGGAGAAATTTTCCTTCCATTACACATTCAGGCAGCAGAAATAGCAAAATTGCAGGGATAATATTTAAGCTAAAAATTACAGTCATCTTCATGGTGGTTTATCCGAATATTCAGCAGAATTAGATAGTGTGGGGCGGCTTGTCCTCCGAGTAATGTGACTGCGAATGTAAAGGGATGGAAATCGCCATCGGCCTCATTACCGGCCCGGTCGGGAGTCCGATTTCTTACTTCAGATTGTGCAAAGGCTTTCAACATGCTTTAAATGGGTACACCACCCCTAGACATCTTATCCCCTATCAAAAGGATAGGGGATAAGATGTCTGATTGGGGAGGGGGCGGCCGCTGGCACCCTCGTGATCTCCCCACCGGCCTCCAAACCTTCTGAACTTTATATTCAAAACGCTGGCTTCGGGCATCCGTGGTCGTGATGTTACGCCATGTCCCCTCCATTCATGTCTATGGGAGGGGGCGTGACAGCAGTCACGCCCCCTCCTATAGACTTGAATGGAGGGGGTGTGGTGTGACGTCATGACCATGGCCGCCCAAAGCCAGAACGCCGGGTGCTGGCCTGGAGATCGTGGGGAGTCCTAGCGGCCGGAGACCCCGCGATCAGGCGTCTTATCCCCCATCCTTTGGATAGGGGATAAGATGTCTAGGGGCGGGGTACCCCTTTAAGTCAAATAGATTTAACCTTCCAGCCTCCTCCACTCTCTGCAGTATAGGTTGGGCAGTCCAGTTGGTCCCCAGTCAATACAAATGTATCAAGGATCACAGTATTGCTAAATAAATCTGCAAAGGTTCGGTGCCATAACCATATCTTATATACATAAATGAATGCAGAAGAAACATTCTATCATGCCCATAGCAGGGTTAGGGTTGGCATTACATCTGGGCATGTGTCATGTTTTCCGGCCATACACTGCAGATGGCTGATGGTGGAATGATTGTTTGGCCAGCAAATGTCTCTCCTGATCCCTCTATTTTAGTATATTGGTATTCTGGTGCTCTGAGAGAGTAAGGCACACAGTAAGTCATTACTTTGATATAGTAAGTCAGTGCTCTTATATAGTAAGTCAGGACATTGATATAGTAAGTCAGTGCTCTGATATAGTAAGTCAGGACATTGATATAGTAAGTCAGTGCTCTGATATAGTAAGTCAGGACATTCATATAGTAAATCAGTGCTCTGATGTAGTAAGTCAGTGCATTGTTATAGTAAGTCAGTGCTCAGAGAGTAAGGCATACAGTAAGTCAGTGCTCTGATACAGTAAGTCATTACTTTGATAAGGTAAATCTGTGCTTTGACAGAGTAAGAGAAACAATAAGTCCTTACTTTGATATAGTAAGTCACTGCTCAATGTAGGCCAGTACATTGAAACGATAAGTCATTGTTATGATACAGCAACTCAGTGCTCTCATATAGTAAGTCAGTACATTGATGTAATAAATCAGTGCTCTGATATAGTAATTCAGTGATGTGATGTGATACAGTATGTCACTGCTCTCATACAGTAAATCAGTGTTTTGAGGTAGTTACTGCTCTGACACAGTAATTCAATAAAATGATATATTAAGTCAGTGCTCTGATATGTCAGTGCTCTGACAGAGTAATTGATGTGATACAGTAAGCCATTACTTGGATATAGCAAGTCAGTGGTCAGATATAGTAAGTCATGAATTCTTGACATAACAAGTTAATGTTCTGATATAATATTATAGTGGTCACATAGAGTGAATCAGTGTTGTGAGATACTATGTCAGTGCTCTACTACAGTACATTACGTTTAAATAATAAGTCAGTGCTCTGATATAATAAGTCAGTGCTCTGATATAATAAGTCAGTGTTCTGATATAATAAGTCAGTGCTCTGATATAATAAGTCAGTGTTCTGATATAATAAGTCAGTGCTCTGATATAATAAGTCAGTGCTCTGATATAATAAGTCAGTGCTCTGATATAATAAGTCAGTGCTCTGATATAATAAGTCGGTGCTCTGATATAATAAGTCGGTGTTCTGATATAATAAGTCAGTGCTCTGATATAATAAGTCAGTGCTCTGATAGAGTATGCTGCTTTCTAAGTCTACATGCTAAAATAATAATTCCTTTCTCTGTGATTATATCACAGTCTCATAGAAAGTCACCGATAAGTCTGATTTTATTTTGTGGTCCTGTTCCTGATATTCTCTGATTCTCTCCTGAGGGTCACGACCTTGTCCGTCTTATTCATAAGGGAATATTCTAGAATAATCTTTTTCCCTCTGTTCTTTTATTCAGGAACACCACAGTCTTGAACTCTAAGATCGTCTCGGTGACGGTGAAGCCTCCTCCTCGGGCCGTGTCGGTCCCCCTGGACATTGAATTCTCCCATCTGTACAATGTGAGTAGATTCCTTGGCTGATCTCTATGATGAGTTACTTCCTGTTCCCCTTTAGTGGTCCCCATGGCCCCCCTGGGTTTTCTTACTTTACACTCCAAATTGACTAATCTATGGACCACCACAAGTCAAGAGGCCTCATCGCCAGCATACTGTACACTGGGTCAATGGCAAAAACTGCTCTACACTGTGCTGGTCCTCTGGCGCCATCTTTGACTAAACATAATCTACCATGATTCTGATCTTACCTGTATTACTTGAAGTGGGAGAAATGGGGTTTTTCAGCCATACTGATTGCAATTCTATCACTGAAATTTCCTCATGTGGCCTACATTTCCATGAATCATCTAGTTTTGCAGAGAGAGGGGGTCGGGTCTCATTACTGCAACTGGAATAAGCTGCTGGTGCTGGGAGTCAGCAGGAGGTGTCGGATAGGTGATGCTGTCATACTGTAGTTCATAGGAAGTCAGCTAGTACACAGCCATCATGTCTCCTCCTATAAACATTAATGGAGGGGGCGTGGTGGCTGTGGTCGCCAGCCATCTGGCACGTAGCGGAGTTCTCTCCAGTTGACTGGGGTGCTGCGGTGGAGATTGCGGGGGTCCCCAGCGCCCGGATACTTTGGATAGGGGATAACGTGTCTAGGGGCACAGTACCCCTTTAAACACTGTGATTTTCTGTGTGTTAGCTTGGTGATCACATGACCCAGTTACCGTAATGAAACGCATGAATGCAGCTTTTCTGGAATAAAACTGATGGAGTTCTATAAATAGTGATGGTGAGTGTAAATGATATAGAAAAAATAAAATAAAAATGGAGTGCTGCTTTAAGCATAAACTACAGCCCAACCTCCTTAAATTCAAATTTTTACCACCATGAGCCTCACCATGTGTAGTGCAGTTTGAAAAAGGATAGCAAAAAAAAAAAGATAAGGTAGCCACAAGCTGCCCATAGACAATAGATGAGAGAGGCGTAGGCAGGTATGAAATCCAATGAGTCAATAGATAAGAGAGACGGCACTCACCAAAAGGGTCTTCTTTATGCAAATTCTGCAGAACATACAGACAAGGGCAGGAAGAAGCCAGAGGGCAGGGGCGTACGCCCCTGTTCTCTCGCTTCTACCTGCCCTTGTCTGTATGCCCCGCAGAATTTGCATAAAGAAGACCCTTATGGTGAGTGCCGTCTCTCTTAACTATCGTCTCATAATAATGAGCTGCAATCTGATGCTCACCAATGCATTAAAGGGGTACTCCGGTGGAAAACTTTTTATTTTTTTATTTTTTTTAATCAACTGGTGCCAGAAAGTTAAACAGACTTGTAAATTACTTCTATTAAAAAATCTTAATCCTTCCAGTACTTATTAGCTGCTGAACACTACAAAGGGAATTATTTTTCTTTTTGGAACACAGAGCTCTCTGCTGACATCACAAGAGTAGAATAAAATCCCTATAGCAAACATATGCTGCTCTGGACAGTTCCTAAAATGGACAGAGATGTCAGCAGAGAGCACTGTGCTTGTGATGTCAGCAGAGAGCACTGTGTTCCAAAAAGAAAATAATTTCCTCTGTAGTATTCATCAACTAATAAGTACTGGAAGGATTAAACATTTTTTAAAGAAGTAATTTACAAATCTGTTTAACTTTCTGGCACTAGTTGATAAAAAAAAAAAAAAAAAAAAGTTTTTCCACCGGAGTACCCCTTTAAGACCAATGTAATCAAACAGATCAGGAGAAATGCTGTTTCACTGCTGCTAAACTCGGGGTAGTTATTAGAGTGGTACTTTAATGGTCTACTTCACACGTACAGTATTCTGCGCAGATTTGATGCGCAGGATTTTCTGCTGCAGATTTCAATGTAAACTGAATGACTGAACACAACTTGAAATTCTGCACATCAAATCTGCGCAGAATACTGTACGTGTGAATAGACTCTAAAGAAGATAATATGTGGTGCTCAGTCCATATAGTCCAAACTTCAAAGATACAAATGAAAAGACGACACTCACCGGATCTTCTTTTTTCCCTTCTTTATTGGAGATATATGTTAACATCACTTCAGGGGGGAGACATACAGGGGGGTTCACTAAGTGGAGGCCACAGCAGCCATTTGGCATGGTCTCGTGCTTCGTCAGGCCTCTCACTAAGTAACAGTCAGTAGTACATAAAAAAAAGGGTGTTAAACATAAAAGGAACCAATCAGCATTCATTCCACCACACCACAAGGCACAAGAATAGGAGAGCTAGAATCGAAATGGATTATAAAGACCCTATGTCCATTAGGGTTAAATGCCAGGTGCGATGAGTTCTTTTGTTTAGATTAAAACAAAAGAACTAATTGTACCTGGCATTTAACCCTAATGGACATAGGGTCTTTATAATCCATTTAGATTCTTGATGAAAGAGTATTATATGTCTTTGTACTCCTGGTTCAGGATTAACTCTTTCCAGTCCTATGAATCTGAGAATTTCTGCATCTCCATTATGGGCTTCTATAACGTGGTCGATCAGACGAGGGACACCTTTTTTTTTATTCCTATTGAATAAAAATGTTCTCTAATTCTTGTGAATAACTATTTGACCATCTTCCTCACGTAATAGAACCCGCAAGGGCAGAGTATAGCCTACACAATATATTTAGAAAGGATTAATTAAATGGTGCCAAAAGGAAATTTAAAGGGGTACGCCGGTGGAAAACTTTTTTTTTTTTTTAAATCAACTGGTGCCAGAAAGTTAAACAGGTTATAAATGACTTCTATTAAAAATGCTTTACCCTTCCAGTACTTTTTAGCAGCTGTATGCTACAGAGGGAATTCTTTTCTTTTTGAATTTTTTTTTTGTCTTGTCCACAGTGCTCTCTGCTGACACCTCTGTCCATGTCAGGAACTGTCCAGAGCAGAATAGGTTTGCAATGGGGATTTTCTCCTGCTCTGGTCAGTTCCTGATACGGACAGAGGTGTCAGCAGAGAGCACTGTGGACAAGACAAAAAAATAAATTAAAAAAGAAAAGAATTTCCTCTGTAGCATACAGCTGCTAAAAAGTCATTTACAAATCTGTTTAACTTTCTGGCACCAGTTGATTTAGAAAAAAAAACATAAAGAATCCCACCGGAGTACCCCTTTAAAATGCTAAAACGGCACTTTTTGTAGCTAAAACATATGTAGCAAATTAGTCAAAATAGGAGGCATTGAACATACTGTCCACCAGTTTATCACATGTCGTTCCAATTATATTGTGTACGCTATACTGTATTCTGCCCTCGCGGGGATGGCAATTGGTTCCTTTATGTTTCATGCCCTTATATAATGTACTAGAGACAGTTACTTAGTGAGAGGCCTGATGAAGTAAATCGACTGCTGTGGCCTCACCTTACTGTACCCCCTGTATGTCTTCCCCCTTAAGTGATGTGAATATGTATATCTCCAATAAAGAAGAATAAAAAGGAGATCCAGTGAGTGCCATCTTTTCATTTCTATCTTTCATATTAATGGGGTACTCCGGTGTGGGGGGGGGGGGGGGGAAACTATTTTTAAATCAACTGGGTCAAGAAAGTTAAACAAATTTGTAAATTACTTCTATATAAAAAATCTTAATCCTTCCAGTACTTATCAACTGCTGTATGCTCCAGAGGAAGTTGTGTAGTTCTTTTCCATCCTGACCACAGTGCTCTCTGCTGACACCTTTGTCCTTGTCAGGAACTGTCCAGAGTAGGAGAAAATCCCCATAGGAAACCTCTCCTGCTCTGGACAGTTCCTGACATGGACAGAGGTGTCAGCAGAGAGCACTGTGATCAGACTGGAAATAACTACACAACTCCCTCTGGAGCATACAGCAGCTGATAAGTACTGAAAGGATTAATATTTTTTTAAATAGATGTCATTTACAAATCTTTTCAACTTTCTGGCACCAGTTGATTAAAAAATAAATAAATGTTTTCCTCCAGAGTACCCCTTTAAGACTACTGTATTTGCAGAGGTCAAAGCATGAGATTTGCTTTCTGCAACCACTCAGTGACATCATCGCTGCCTCAATGATGTCACTGCCTATGAATGGACAGTAATCTCTTCTGGGCAAAACATAAGGTAATTTGTTTTTGAAAAAATAAATAAATAAAAATGGATACAAATTCTCTCTGTAAATGACAGCAGATCCGGAGAGTCCAAGGTCAGAGCTTTGGCCGCCGTCATTGTCATAGTAAAAATCAATGTGTGTCATTAACAGTAGAAGTGTGCGCGGATTATCACCTTCCCCCGGGCCAGCAATATGTGTTAAGTGGAAAAGTAATGGAACCGTAATGTGATGTTTGCACAGAATACAAAGTTCCCAACACAGTCCGCAGTGTTGTAGTGGTGGAGCGTCCGGTGCAAGATCAAACTGGGAGGAAAACGTTCCAATATTACTCAAATTGAAATAAAACAAGTTTTTTTTTTTTTCCAATTTTTCAGGGAACTATCAACCACACGTGTATCATCTGGGATGAAACTGATACGTAAGTCTTGATTCCTTAATTCTTCCTCAAATTCCTATTTTATTTTTGCATGTTTTGTTTATTGTTGTCCTTCAAATGAGAAGACATTTTCAGAAATTGGTTTTCCCAAACTCTAGAATTCAGCTGAGTATGCCCCCCCCTCCCATTATTTAGGTTAGAGAGGAATTTATATACAGTAGAATCTCCCAATAGTGGAGACTCACGGGGAATAAAAAAGTCTCCACTATTGAGTGATGTCCCTCATTGGGAAAAAAGGCTCAAAAACCTTTCTAAATGTCTGAATCCTGTCCTGTCCTCACTCCACAGTGTAATCACCTATAAAACATGATTGGAAGCAATAATACAGTACAATCTCCTAGTGCCGTTTGATGCCCCTATCATTTCATCCACCCTTTATACCCTGTGCCACCTTATGCCTTGTGCCAAATTACCCCCCCCTTACCCACTGTGTCACATCATTTCCCCTTGATCCCCCTGTCCCATTTCATTCCCCCATTATTACCCTCTATGTAAATTCATCACCCCACCCCCCATCTTTATGAAGTGACACAGGGGGATAAAGGGGGAATGAAACAGCACAGGGGGGATCAAGAGGAAATGATAGGGCATGGGGGGGGGGTAATAAGGGGGAGTTTGATACAGGGGGAATGAAGTGGCATGGGGGGGGGGGGATCAGGGAAGGACGGGTGAATGATGTAGCCGGCAGATGTACAGAAGCATGAGGCCACTGAGACCACTGAGGTCTTCTGCTTCTGTGCTGGGGCTGCAGTGGGGCCTGGGCCTCCTGGGAGTTTGGGCCTCTTACTGGGATATTGGCTGTACCCCCTGACGGTGACCCTGTGTGCAAGGTAGGGCCGACACATACAGTAAGCCTGGTTGTCCCCTATTGGGATTGTTTTGTCCCTTATTGTTCCCTATTGGGATTGTTTTGTCCCCTATTGTTCCCTATTGGGAGTGTTTTGTCCCCTATTGTCCCCTATTGGGAGTGTTTTGTCCCTTATTGTTCCCTATTGGGAGTGTTTTGTCCCCTATTGTTCCCTATTGGGAGTGTTTTGTCCCCTATTGTTCCCTATTGGGAGTGTTTTGTCCCCAGTTGTCCCCTATTGTGCGTGTCCTAGTCCACTGTTGAGAGTGTCCCCTATTTGGAGGGTGCAAATACATTAAACCTTATGGGACTCTGCCGGGGAATTAAAAACTGTCCACTATTGGGAGGTGTCCACTAAGGGAGATTTCAATGTACCTGTATTGTATGTTTTACATCTAAGTTAACAAAAATAAATAAATAAAAATTGTAAGAAATTATAATAATAATAAGTAAAATAAAAAAAATAATTACTGGTATGTAGGTATGTGAATGCTTCTTTATAATGTATATTGCAAAAATAATTCTGAATCACATCCTTGAGTTTTTGTTGTGTTTTCTTGTTTCAAAGTGTAAAGTTTACAAAAAAAAAGGAAAAATAGAATTAATTTTTTCTTACAATTTTTATAAATGTTTTGCATATATTCACACTTATTATTATAATTATTATAATTATTATTATTATTATTATTTATTTTCTTTTTCTGTTCATACTTTTTTACTTTTATTGTATTAAAGGGGTATTCCAGGAAAAAAAGTTTTTATATATATATATATATATATATATATATATATATATATATATATATATATATCAACTGGATCCGGAAAGTTAAGCAGATTTGTAAATTACTTCTATTAAAAAATCTTAATCCTTCCAGTACTTATGAGCTTCTGAAGTAAAGGTTGTTCTTTTCTGTCTAAATCCTCTCTGATGACATGTGTCTCGGGAAACACCCAGTTTAGAAGCAAATCCCCATAGCAAACCTCTTCTAAACTGGGCGTTTCCCGAGACAGGTGTCATCAGAGATGATTTAGACAGAAAAGAACAACCTTAACTTCAGAAGCTCATAAGTACTGAAAGGATTAAGATTTTTTAATAGAAGTAATTTACAAATCTGTTTAACTTTCTGGAGCCAGTTGATATATATATATATATATATATATATATATATATATATATATATATATAAAGTTTTTTCCTGGAATACCCCTTTAATATATTTTGTGGTAATTCATTAGTAAGATTCCGTCTTATAAGCAATTGCTTGTTCCATACAAGAGAAACAAAACCATATCTGGGGCCAATAACTGCAGTAACATTTTTACATGATTTGCAATTAATTCTATAAGGAATAGGTGAGATATTGTTCAAGGCTCAGTGCCCCCCAAAAAAGTAAGAACCACAGTTCCCTCATAACCGTTACCTAGAGATAGTTGTCTTAGGGATTTCCCCAAATCGGCCATCCCATAGACACAGCTACAGGGAGAAGTTGAAGTGTTAGACCAGTGGGCTTCAACCTGCGGACCTCCAGATGTTGCAAAACTACAACTCCCAGCATGCCCGGACAGCCGTTGGCTGTCCGGGCATGCTGGGAGTTGTAGTTTTGCAACATCTGGAGGTCCGCAGGTTGGAGACCACTGGTTTAGACAATGTTCTCATTTCGATGACATAAGAGAAGTCTTGGAATCTACCCCTGGATTCTCTTGTTTATTGTGTAGGCGGAACATTCTACAATCTACGTCTATGGAGCCCCCAGAGTAAGATTGTGTTTTTGCTGGAAAAATATGTTCGAAATATTTCCAAACTCTATTGCAGATCCGCACTCTCCAAGATCTTCTCTAATTAAAGGGGTACTCCGGTGAAAACCTTTTTTCTTTTAAATCAACTGGTGGCAGAAAGTATAAACATATTTGTAAATTACAGTACTTCTATTAAAAATCTTAATCCTTCCAGTACTTATTAGCTGCTCAATGCTACAGAGGAAATTCCTTTCTTTTTGGAACACTGATGACATCGCGAACACAGTGCTCTCTGCTGACATCTCTGTCCATTTTAGCAACCATGCATAGCAGATGTATGCTAAGGGCAGCATGGTGGCTCAGTGGTTAGCACTGCTGCCTTGCAGTGCTGGGGACTTGGGTTCAAATCACACTAAGGACAACAATAAATAAAGCATTATTATTATTATAATAACGTCAGCAGAGAGAACTGTGGTCGTGATGTCATCAGTGAGCATTCCAAAAAGAAAAGAATTTCCTCTGTAGTATTCAGCAGCTAATAAGTACAGGATGGATTAAGATTTTTTAATAGAAGTAATTTACAAATATGTTTAACTTTCTGCCACCAGTTGATTAAAAAAAAAAAAAAGGTTTTCACCGGAGTACCCCTTTAAATAGAATGCGATAGAATGGCGTGGAAGAATGATTTACTTTCACAGCTTTATGGTCTGCATATACAGTAGTATGAAAATGTAAAAAGGGAAAAAATAAAAAATAAATGAAAAATGTAAAAAAAAAATTTAAATTAAATTAACATAGTAAAATAAAATAAAAACATTTAATATAAAAATGTAAATATAACATTTAATACAAAATGTTATATAAAAAATAAGAAATGAAAAATGCAAAGAAAAGAACGGAAATTAAACAAAACTTTTGAATAGAAAAATTTAAATAAATACGAAAATTACTATAGAAATTTAAAAATGAAGATTAAAAAAAAAGTGTAAATTCTAAAATAAAATGAAGATTAAAAAAAAAAGGAAAAGAAAAAAAAGAAGGTAAAAAAAAATGATATATCTATTTATATCCTGTGAAGCCCCATCCTTTGTGCATTGTCTTTCTTCATGGTAGCTCCTTCTTCTTTCCTACTCTTCTATAACTTCTAGTTATATAAAGAGGTTCTGCAGTAGCTAAAATTAAAACTATAAAATTCTCATAATGCAAGGACAAGTTTGTCATTCCTGACCTCCATAAACTAATGCATGTGCAGAAGTTGAATATTCCAGTGAAGTTGATGGGTGCCATGTAATGCTTCATTTCACCTGTGGTGGCGCTGCTGGAAATATAAATGCTTACTGCCGTGTTTCCTAGACAATTGCAGTTAGAATTCACTGTAAATCGCTTTTTTTCAAGGTGTCCAAAGTGGACGTCCACTTTAATAATATTAGAAGCCTCTAGTAACTTGCATGACCTTTAAAAGCCCCTCAGCCAAAAGACCATATTCTATATTATAGACCCTGACTAGGCTCACACTACAAGACCATGAATATATATACAGTAAGTTATCCCACATATATTAAAGGGGTCATCCACCATAAGGTGACTTTATTACGTAATGGACATGCTTAGGAAGGATCTGTGTTGGTGTTGGGGCTAAATGGCTGTGTTGTGAGTCCACCATAATGCTGCTGCTATCTTTTTTTTTGAAAAATCTCCTGTTAAAGTTCCCTCCTTCCAACTACAAGTCACAGAATCCCTTGTTTGTAAGGGTGAGGTTACTTTTCTTCCTCTCACACATCAGCCACCCCACAAATTGAACTCCAGGTGTTCTGGCTGCCATGTTGTGCTGTAATCAATAGACCAGAATGATCTCCTTCCTACCCAGCGGTCGTTCCCCCTATTAAAGCACACAGGCTCCTTTGAACACCTGACTAGTGATGTAATGTCTCGGGCTGCACTGCAACCTGGGAAAACCTGAGATGACACACATTTTGTATGCTGCTAAAAATAAACATCTGGGCAAAGATAGCATAAGAATTGTGAGACCAGCATGAAACACAGGTACAGACACTATATTATGAAGTACGATAACTTTACAGCCCATGTAGCATAGTCAAATAAAAACAAATCCTGGAATACCCCTTAATGACCAGAGCTAGAACTCCACATTCTATAATATAGACCCCCACCAGAAGATCAAATTCTATAATATATATTATCACCACAAGATCACATTCCATAATATATATCATCACCAGAAGATCACATCCAATATTATAGATCATCACCACAAGATCACATTCTATAATATATATTATCACCGCAAGATCACATTCTATAATATATATTATCACCACAAGATCACATTCTATAATATATATTATCACCAGAAGATCACATTCTATAATATATAACATCACCAGAAGATCACATTCTATAATATATATTATCACCAGAAGATCACATTCTATAATATATAACATCACCAGAAGATCACATTCTATAGTATAGACCAACACCACAAGATCACATTCTATAATATAGATAATCACCACAAGATCATCTTCAATAATATAGATCATCACCAGAAGATCACATTCTATAATATAGATCATCACCAGAAGATCACCTTCTATAATATATATCATCACCACAAGATCACATTCTATAATATATATCATCACCAGAAGATCACATTATATTATATATATCATCACCACAAGATCACCTTCTATAATATATATCAACAACAGTAGATCACATTCTATAATATATATCATCACCAGAAGATCACATTCTATAATATATATCATCACCAGAAGATCACATTCTATAATATATAACATCACCAGAAGATCACATTCTATAATATATAACATCACCAGAAGATCACATTCTATAATATATAACATCACCAGAAGATCACATTCTATAGTATAGACCAACACCACAAGATCACATTCTATAATATATAACATCACCAGAAGATCACATTCTATAGTATAGACCAACACCAGAAGATCACATTCTATAATATATAACATCACCAGAAGATCACATTCTATAGTATAGACCAACACCACAAGATCACATTCTATAATATATATTATCACCACAAGATCACATTCTATAATATATATCATCACCACAAGATCACATTCTATAATATATATCATCACCAGAAGATCACATTCTATAATATATATCATCACTGGAAGATCACATTCTATAATATATATCATCACCACAAGATCACCTTCTATAATATATATCATCACCAGAAGATCACATTCTATAATATAGATCATCACCACAAGATCACCTTCTATAATATATATCATCACCACAAGATCACATTCTATAATATAGATCATCACCACAAGATCACATTCTATAATATAGACCCCCACCAGAAGATCATATTCTATAATATATATCATCACTGGAAGATCACATTCTATAATATATATCATCACCAGTAGATCACCTTCTATAATATATATCAACAACAGTAGATCACATTCTATAATATATATCATCACCAGAAGATCACATTCTATAATATATATCATCACCAGAAGATCACATTCTATAATATATAACATCACCAGAAGATCACATTCTATAATATATAACATCACCAGAAGATCACATTCTATAGTATAGACCAACACCACAAGATCACATTCTATAATATATATTATTACCACAAGATCACATTCTATAATATATATCATCACCACAAGATCACATTCTATAATATATATCATCACCAGAAGATCACATTCTATAATATATAACATCACCAGAAGATCACATTCTATAATATATAACATCACCAGAAGATCACATTCTATAGTATAGACCAACACCACAAGATCACATTCTATAATATATATTATTACCACAAGATCACATTCTATAATATATATCATCACCACAAGATCACATTCTATAATATATATCATCACCAGAAGATCACATTCTATAATATAGATCATCACCACAAGATCACCTTCTATAATATATATCATCACCACAAGATCACATTCTATAATATAGATCATCACCACAGATCACATTCTATAATATAGACCCCCACCAGAAGATCATATTCTATAATATATATCATCACTGGAAGATCACATTCTATAATATATATCATCACCAGTAGATCACATTCTATAATATATATCATCACCAGTAGATCACATTCTATAATATATATCATCACCAGTAGATCACATTCTATAATATAGATCATCACCAGTAGATCACATTCTATTATATAGATTCCCACCAGAAGATCACATTCTATAATATAGATCATCACCAGTAGATCACATTCTATTATATAGATTCCCACCAGAAGATCACATTCTATAATATAGATCATCACCAGTAGATCACATTCTATTATATAGATTCCCACCAGAAGATCACATTCTATAATATAGATCATCACCAGTAGATCACATTCTATTATATAGATTCCCACCAGAAGATCACATTCTATTATATAGATTCCCACCAGAAGATCACATTCTATAATATAGATCATCACCAGTAGATCACATTCTATTATATAGATTCCCACCAGAAGATCACATTCTATAATATAGATCATCACCAGTAGATCACATTCTATTATATAGATTACCACCAGAAGATCACATTCTATAATATAGATCATCACCAGTAGATCACATTCTATTATATAGATTCCCACCAGAAGATCACATTCTATAATATAGATCATCACCACAAGATCACATTCTATAATATATATCATCATCACAAGATCACATCCTACAATGTATATCATCACCAGTAGATCCCATTCTACAATATAAAACATCAAGCTCACATGTCCATCACCTAAAAATTGACATAAAAACATAATGCAACATTTTTTGTTTCATATTTCTTCCTCCTACAAATTCCATAAGAAGAAACAACACCAAATTGCTCCAGCATCTGTTTCCACCCATTACACCCACCCAGCATCTGTTTCCACCCATTACACCCACCCACCAACCAGCATCTGTTTCCACCCATTCCACCCTTTCTCCAGCATTCATGTTTCCACCCATTACACCCACCCACCCACCCAGCATCTGTTTCCACCCATTACACCCACCCGCCCAGCATCTGTTTCCACCCATTCCTGCCACCCACCCACCCAGCATCTGTTTCCACCCATTCCACCCTTTCTCCAGTATTCATGTTTCCACCCATTCACTACCTAGTGCTGAAGGCCTTGGGGATGGCTCCCTAGTGAACCACCCGTCCATTCCTTGTAGATGAAAAGCACAGTTGGAAACCTCCAAGCTTGAATGAAACTGAGGAGCTAACAAACACTGACTCTGCTCTTCACTTAGGAGTCCTGTGTTAGGGCTTACCACCAGGGTGGACTTGTATGGACCGGAGTTGCCTGAGGCTTTCTCTCCCATGTCCTGTTCTTTGGCGAATGGGGTCCGTGGGCTCACTTGGCTCCACTCCCCACTTCGGACTTGGGTCTAAACATAAATGGACAGACTGATTGATAAAGCACCTAGATACCTTAGGCCTGACCTGATATGGTGAGGTACAGGTCCACAGCTGAGTTCTGGGGTAGACCTCCACCCAAGACTTGTGGGAGCAGAAGCCCTGATTGGCTGAATGAGTCATGTGAACCCCTAGCATCCTCATACACAGACAAATTAACTCTTAAGGGCACAAAAATACATGTGACAATTCACTAAGGTAGAGTATATAGTGGCTACAGCACCTCTCTGACCCTGTGTATGGGACCGGTTGAATGCAATCAAATGCAGTATGAATCTCCAATATAGCAGTCCCGTTATGAACTGGTAGGCAGGTGATAAGATGAAAACGGAGCACTGAACGGCAGTACATTTCTATCTTACGACTGCAAAATATATATTACAGTACAATACATAACACATACAAGTGGGTTGGAGCAAACACATTAGGTGAAATCCACCTGACAGTTCAGGAAGACAGGTATGTTCTGCACCGGGATACCACAAAATAGCTTCACAATGGGGTCAGTTATGCCCTTTGTATTGGCTTTGTTTTGTGTATGACATCATAGATCTGAGACGTGTTGCTCTTCTTTCTGGTCCACCCCCTAAGTATTTTGCACCCAAGGCACTTACCCCTTAGGTTCCATGCCACCACTCCATACCAGTGCAGACCAGGGACCAGGGCATTGACAGGAGTTGGAGTTGTTAGAGAGCCGGGCCGGGACTGACAGGGCACCTGGAGTTTCCCGTATATCGTGTCACATGTATCCAGGAGTTTGTGCTAATTTTTATTTCACTGCTTTATATGTATCTTACTCTATGTGTTCAGCAGCAAAACAGATCAGCAATAGACAAAGAAAAGCGGCAGCAGCAAGAGGTTTGTTAATCTAAACGCTTATCAATATTTAAGAGCCTCAGATGAATAATTCATTAGAGAATTTACTTTACTGAACGCTCATTAAACATTACAGAACACTGCAACAGAACCGCTGCTGTATGTAAGCAGAGTGTGCAACACTAATATAGGAATAACAATGGTTCCCGATTATACCAGCATGGTCCATATCCCTATATACGGGAGATATATAACTTATACCAGCTGTACATATATATTATATACAGTATATACCAGGTTATACCAGCATGGTCCATATCACTATATACAGGAGATATATAACGTATACCAGCTGTACATATATATTATATACAGTATATACCCAGGTTATACCAGCATGGTCCATATCATTATATACAGGAGATATATAACTTATACCAGCTGTACATATATATTATATACAGTATATACCAGGTTATACCAGCATGGTCCATATCACTATATACAGGAGATATATAACTTATACCAGCTGTACATATATATTATATATAACTTATACCAGCTGTACATATATAATTATATACAGTATATACCCAGGTTATACCAGCATGGTCCATATCACTATATACAGGAGATATATAACTTATACCAGCTGTACATATATATTATATACAGTATATACCAGGTTATACCAGCATGGTCCATATCACTATATATAGGAGATATATAACTTATACCAGCAGTACATATATAATTATATACAGTATATACCCAGGTTATACCAGCATGGTCCATATCACTATATACAGGAGATATATAACTTATACCAGCTGTACATATATATTATATACAGTATATACCAGGTTATACCAGCATGGTCCATATCACTATATACAGGAGATATATAACTTATACCAGCTGTACATATATAATTATATACAGTATATACCCAGGTTATACCAGCATGGTCCATATCACTATATACAGTAGATATATAACTTATACCAGCTGTACATATATATTATATACAGTATATACCCAGGTTATACCAGCATGGTCCATATCACTATATACAGGAGATATATAACTTATACCAGCTATACATATATAATTATATACAGTATATACCCAGGTTACACCAGCATGGTCCATATCCCTATATACGGGAGATATATAACTTATACCAGCTGTACATATATATTATATACAGTATATACCCAGGTTATACCAGCATGGTCCATATCACTATATACAGGAGATATATAACTTATACCAGCTGTACATATATATTATATACAGTATATACCCAGGTTATACCAGCATGGTCCATATCACTATATACAGGAGATATATAACTTATACCAGCTGTACATATATATTATATACAGTATATACCCAGGTTATACCAGCATGGTCCATATCACTATATACAGGAGATATATAACTTATACCAGCTGTACATATATAATTATATACAGTATATACCAGGTTATACCAGCATGGTCCATATCACTATATACAGGAGATATATAACTTATACCAGCTGTACATATATATTATATACAGTATATACCAGGTTAATACCAGCATGGTCCATATCACTATATACAGGAGATATATAACTTATACCAGCTGTGCATATATATTATATACAGTATATACCAGGTTATACCAGCATGGTCCATATCACTATATACAGGAGATATATAACTTATACCAGCTGTACATATATATTATATACAGTATATAACCAGGTTATACCAGCATGGTCCATATCACTATATACAGGAGATATATAACTTATACCAGCTGTACATATATATTATATACAGTATATACCAGGTTATACCAGCATGGTCCATATCACAATATACAGGAGATATATAACTTATACCAGCTGTACATATATATTATATACAGTATATACCCAGGTTATACCAGCATGGT